>NC_065517.1:30155018-30184654 GCF_006386435.1 Epinephelus moara | reverse complement strand
CAAAGCTCAAATCATCTCAAACTGGTTTCTTGAACATGACAATGAGTTCACTGTACTCCAATGGCCTCCTCAGTCACCAGATCTCAATCCAGTAGAGCACCTTTGGGATGTGGTGGAACGGGAGATTCACATCATGGACTGTGTGATGCTATCATGTCAATATGGACCAAAATCTGTGAAGAATGTTTCCAGCACCTTGTTGAATTTCTGCAATGAAAAATTAAGGCAGGTCTGAAGGCAAAAAAGGGTCCAACCCACTACTTGTGAGCAGCTATAGGCAAACGCAAACGACATGAGACCAGAAAATAATCAGATCATTCACTCAATCTTAAATAAGCTAAGTCAGGGGTTCCCTGCTTTATCTGTCTTCGAGCTAAGGGGTCCTTAGCCTGAAAGACACTTAAGACCCCTGCTTTATATGATAACCTGCGTGCACCTTTGTGAGAATGCAGAGCAAGAATGCCAAATTATTTCAGTCTGATGAAGATGAGTTGTACTAAGAGGTCAAGTATGGCCTGGTTTCATTTCTAAAGCTTGGAAAATGAGGCAAACTAGACTGAATGATGACACTCTACATGCATGATGGCAAAGACAAGACAGTTTTTGTGTTTTCCTGTAACTTTTAGGTTTGGTCTCACATTCCCATAGGCTGTATGGAAACTGAGTCAGCCTTGTAAACCCATCTTTACAGCATCCACCGTTATTGATGCAAGATACCATGCTGGCAACATTTACGTGCTCACTAATATTCCACTACTACTAACAATATTAAACGGATAATTTAAACTGCGTATTCCTTTTTCTAAATTAAGCATTTTCCAATTAAGTAATAATTATTAAATTATTCTGGTTTTAATGGCATAATTTGGGCATGTATACAGGCCATTCATAATGTGTCTTAATTAGGGTTTTGCCAGAGTTTGCAACAAATGTCCTCTTATCCGTTTACAGTACAACAACCAACTCGCCATCAGTTTGCAAGGCTAGGGTTGAGATAAATGGCCACAAGAAAACAAGCCCACATTTCTGGTCAGAGGGAGCTATTTTTAAACATTATGAAAAACTGACAGGTGATAGGCAAATATTGCAACACTGACACACAAGCCAGCAAGTCCACCACCTGTAGGCAACCTAAAATATGTATCCTAACTTTAACCACAGACAAGCATCTCCTGTTGTTCCACCTTTATGTACTTTATATAATAGCCCACCTGTTAACAGGAATACATTCGGCTGCATGTAACCAGGAGCATTAGTGAAATATTAACTCTTTATTAGCCAGTGAAACAGCTTAGTGGGAATATTGTCCTTTTCAACATATGGGCAAATTAATATTTCGTGCATGTAAACAGATACAGATCGATATCAGGATATAGGGGAGTCCCTGATTCTTATTGAGATGTTAGTGGTGAGATAAATATACAAATAGGAAAAGAACACTTGAGACATCGGCTTCATTTCCACTTTTTATTGGCATTTTATTTCTTGCTTTTGAAGTATTCTTCAATCACATCCTTGGCTTGAGACTCCTTGCCATAGTCCTGCAGACAGAAAGATACAGTTTGACATTAGCGGGTTAGAGACTCAAATTAGCTCTACATTACAGCTCAGGCAGTATTACTGACCGACAGACCTTTTCATGGCAGACATTTTTACAAGTCATAGGAAAAGCACAGGTGTATTTAACAACAATGATACCTGCACTCAACTAATGGGAGGCCCTGGTATTGTGCATGCTGGCTCACTGGTATACCTTAATGGGACACTAAAAGGAACTGAGCCACCATAAATGTTATCAATAGGTATTTCAGACCCAAACTGTTTGGGGAGCTTCGAGAACTCTTATCATTTATTTTTACATTTAGAAAATGTGTTTCAACATTTTAAAGCTAAGTTAACATATGCTGCTTTCATTTAAAAAAATATAACAAATACACCATGTTGAATTCCTGCTCCATTTAAAGCAAGTGGAAATATTCTAGTTGTCTTGTGCATCATCTTACACATTTCCCCCACCAAATTATTGATTATAATATTTGCAAACTAGAAATCAAAATGGGGTGTGTTAATTTGAACAGATACAAATCACAGCGGAGCGAGTAATGACAGTGATGACCTGTCAATCATGGTGCTTGCTATCACGCATTTGTAGCCATTCTTAGGGACCCCAGACACCACAGGCAGATGAAGGGGCTCGTACCCTGGCTGTCATCTAGCCAAGCGTTATCAACAACAGCTGCGTGGCACGAGGCACAGCACCTGCACTTGACTGGCAGATCTAGTCTCAAGTGTAAACACCTCCATCCACAGCAATCCCTTTCATCGACATACTGAAAACCCCTACAACAGGGCATCATTTACCTTGACGACGACACAGCTGCAGCCGACAACCTTGCGGGGTTTGCCCTCACGGTCGATCTTGCACAGACCAACCCACTCGCCGAGCTTCTTGTTGTCATCAACCTGAAACAAAGTTAAAACAGCGTCAGGATCATTTCTGTGCAGCGAGGTGTGGTCACAACCAAACAAGATAAAGACAGCAGCATTATGGGTACTGTGGCTGTATCTCAGACAGATATTGGGTAACAATGGCAGTCTCCTCACAGTATTCAGTAGAGGGAGCCAAATTATCATCAGTGATACAGCAGTACATGACACATGATGCTACCTTTAAATCCACTTTAAGTGCACAGATACATCTCAAACAGCACCAGAAGCCTAGATTTATACATGACTGCCAAGATTTGGCAGTTTAGGTACCCCTGTTGGGATATTTAATGCATCTGTGCGAGGGGAGTAGGGGAATGAAGCTCAGGCTTTCACTAACTGACCAGTCATTTTATTTCCTGTAGTAATGTCCCAAAGTTAACTCAATTTTGCTCGTGACAATAAACATTAAATTCAATACTGCTGTCAATGTGTGAAAGCCTCACCAGCCATCATTTTTTATTTCTGAACAGTGTTTGGCTTCCCTCTGTGCTGCCTGGAGTTCATCCAGTGGATGAGTGTGAAGCTGAGGGTGCCGGCAGCCCAAAGTGAGGCTAATGTTAAAGCCAACATTACTGCTACCTTCTGTCAGGTCCACTCTATGGACTGGATGCTCTGTCAAGATGCTAAAGTTCTGATGTTGAGCTATAGTGGTGAGCTGTGGTCTCATTTCTAAAACAACGCAGAGGATGCATACTAAAAATGTACGTACAGACAAAGGCCAAAAGACGTGCCAAAAAAATACGCCAATTTCTACAGTCAGGCTCCACCTCACCATCTGCGTCGCTAATTTTCCGCCTCCAAAATGTTCGTTAGCATGGGTCAAAGTTTCTCCCATGCAGTCTGTTTTTATAGATCACAACTTTTGCGTGGGAAGTAGCGTACGCCTCTTTCAGGCCTCGTTTTGTGCGTACGCAATGTTCATGAATGAGACCCATGGTTTTAACAAAAAGATATGTATCGAACAAAGCTTTGATGCAGATAATTCAGATCAATGATTTTCAGCAATCGCATAACTCTAGCTTTGAGAGATCGCTTCAGCCCTATCAACAACCCAAATCAGTGTTGTCATGAGCAGGCTCATTACCTTAATCAGGTTGATCTGATGCTCAGCGCAGAGGGCCTCCACCAGCTTGACGTATGTGGGCTCATCGCAGTTGCCAGCAAGGGCGCAGAGATGGGCCTGACGCCTGCAAAAGAACACTGAATTAACTCGCAGTAATGGCTCATACACTATTTGCACATTTCAAAATCTGACGGCACATCTCAGACAGAAATTGGGTAACAATGGCAGACTTCCACACAACAGTTCAGAAGAGGGAGCCAAGGTATCATCAGCGATACACCAACTGAAGGACACAAGTCAATACTGATGGAAGTAAAATAGCTACAACGTACTTGTCGAGGGCCTTGGCAGCCTCACGGATTCCACGGGCGAGGCCATCGTGGATGAGTGCGGTCTTGAGCACTTCAGGTAGAGCAGTGTTGACATCCATCACACCTCCAGCTGCGACGCTATCAAACAGGGGGGGACAAGATGTTTTTAATTTTTTGGAGTTAAACAAAAATGGCCATGACGAGTTAGCAGATTCCAGCAGAGCTTCCAGCAGAGCTTCCAGCAGCATGTCAGAAGGAGGATCTCACTCATTGTAGAGTGAAGGGGTATCCGACAAAAGAAAGTAAATCATCATTCAAGCACCAGAGAGCTCGCTTTAAGAGGAACGGCACACCCAGCATTTAGTCGTATGCCTCAGGACAGCTGACCCTTTAAAATCAGTGGGGTGTTAAGTGTAGTGTTTCCAATCTGTCATGTTCAATATAGACATCAGTAGTTATCAATCCATAACTGCTAGTTTAGTTATTCTGCTCTCCTCCTTTAGTGCACTGTGATTCTGTCTGCATCTTGGTCTATAAAATGTCCGAAAATGGTTATTCAATCCGATTATCGAATTAGTTGGCGATTAGTGTGACAGTTGACAACTAATCGATGAATTGTTCCAGCTCTAATGTGAAGTGCAATTCTTTTAAGCTGTGTGTTTAATATAGTGTCAGGGTGGGGCAGATTGATACCAAAATATTACTGCCATAGGTGCGTTTTCATTTTGAGGATCAATCCCTGTGTCAGTAGGCTCGATACCAAAAATAGGATTAGTTTTTAACTTCTATATGGTACCTATTTGTATTTAAAGAGTAAAACTGTCAGTGCAAACGACGTTCTGTTGTCGTAAACCCACACAGTGTGTATACTCTATGCTTCTCCGCTGATTGTGTTGTCTTCACTCCAACAACATGCACAGAAGCCAGCAGTTTCTTCTAAGTCTCACTTTCACCTGGTGCCCTTCTGTTTACTGCTGGGGACTGACGTGACTCAAACCCTCGATTATACTGTAAATAAAATCGTGCGTGCTTGACTGTCACCTTCCAAAGTGGAAAGGATGTCCAAGCCTTGAGTGTCACACATGCATGATGATTCCACTACAAGAGAGACTTGATGACCACTAAAATTAGATGGTGGAAAAACAGGATCTCGTTATGGGTTATCAGCCAAATTAGTTATGGCAGAGCATCAGATATCAGCAAAAAATAAATAAAAAAATTATCGTGCATCCTTAACATAAGAAAACTTGCAGCTTAATACAAAAAGGAGGAGGACTTTATTCTAGCCAAATCAGATCATCAGCAATGGTTACTGTTACATTTTTTAACTGTCATTCCTCATTAGCTGTTCTTTAAGCAGACTGATAATTCACCTTGAAGACTATAACACTGCTTAGTTTGCTTGCATTTTGTGTGGAGCATTTTTCCTGAATCTGATGCATCCTACTAGAGAGACATTTTAAGCTTGCACCTGCACTAGCTGTTGAATTGCAGTGCTTTAGGCTCATTTAGCTCTGGTGCTGTTAAAGTCATGTTAGCTTACAGTGGGAACATGTTTGCTGTATTTCATATTGCATCGTTGCTGTCATTGACTTTAAATGACACATTTATTTGGGGCTTGGCCTGGGCATAGCAAGGGCACAAGCAAGCACACGGACGCTCAACTTCCCGACAAGTTATAACTAACGTTACGTCCCTAAACTTGATAGCTGTGTTACAAACTCAGATATCAAGTGACCCTGCTAACATGCACTCGGCTAAGCTAACCAGTTAGCATCAGCTCATGCAGAGTAGCAGACTACACCAAATGTTAACCACCACACCAGTTACTGAGGGAAACAGTTACCCAAAATATTCTAAAGTTACAGCACCGCCACCTCTTTTCACAAAAAGTCAGCGCCGTTTGGTTAGTTAGCTTTCCTGGCTTATACTGTGAGGGCTAGCGGCAGAGAAAAGCGTCATGCTCACCCTTCCTCGGCCATGTTGATAAAAGATGGATGCTGGACTTAAAGTTCTGAAATAAAGAACAGATACGAAAGAAGAATTGTTATACATCATTAAAAAGTCACTGTAATGAATGTGTGTAATAGGATGGTTGATAAATCGTAAAGATTATGCCGGTAGCAGAGACACATACCCGATATCCGCTCGGGTAGCAGTTAGAAGAGGACGTCATCAGCCCGCGACATTGCTTTAATAGCACCAGGCCCCATCCCGCCATTTTGACGTCCAGTCTACTGCCTGTTGTAGTTTCAGTGTTCAAATAAATAAAATGTTATAAAATCTTTGAATATGAATATAAATATATAAAAACATAGATATAAAATATAATCGGCAATAAGATATTAAAAGTTTTACATCAAATATATCGAGTATAAAAGATACTGTCGAGTTTTAAACTTGAAATTCAATGTTCTTGTATTTTCTGTTAATTAGAGGAAGAAACATGTTATTTGTTGTTTTATTAAATATGTATAGCAGAATCAACCCCATTTTTCTGTATTTATGAAGAATATGTACTGATACTTTACTTATAATAGGTAGTCAGAACACACACATCGACATACACTATGGGTTTACCGAATTGGTTATAAACCTGTGTAATTTGCATAAATAGTTTTTTATTTCATATTTTAAAGTTTGATATTATTGTAAAAAAATTATCTAGATCTGCATTTTTGAAAGCAGGATACAAGGACAGTTTCTTCAAGTATTTTGTTCTATGAATATAAAATCTAGCTAAAATAATGAGCAAATTATTTACATATTATTCAATGAAAGTTGTCCGGCAGCGGAGGTCTGGATGCTGGCAGCAGCACGAGGGGCCAAACACCGTTCATCTGCACACACTGTGATGCCACACAGCTGGTTCATTATCAGCAAAGTTTCCCTTTATATTCATTGTCTTGTGTGGCGATCAGCAGTGATGTGGTGGTTCACTTTTACACTGTGATCTGTAGCCTATAGTTCGGCTTTAGCTTCTAACTATCTTTGTCTTTTTAACCTGTTGTTGCTGCTGAGTCAGTTTGACATCCTGGATATATCCTTCAAACACAGACTGTAGACCCCTCTGTCTGCTTCTCTCTGGAATCACTCTTTCATTTTGAAAGATTTTGCTTTGGCTACAAGTATTAATAGCCTCAGAGATAGTGCTAAAGTATGGCAGTGTTTGTGCTTTCACAATCGCCGGAGGGAAGGATCCCACAATTGCAATGACAGTCATGCAGGTGGGTTTGTCCATTCAGGTTGTTAAGCCAGTTCCAAACCTGCTCAGCTTGTCTGTTGTTGCATCAAACCAGCTCCACATACCTGCAATTAAGACACCGCAGCATTCGGCCTCTGCTCCTCTCTCGGTCTGTCTCTAGATCAAAGTGTTGTTGTTAAAACAGCAGATATGCCACTCACAGTGTTTTATAGCAGTGTGACTGGTAACGTCAAGGCACAGTAGCCTATGCCGTCTTAACTTGCTTTATTTCTATGACTTATAGGCATATTGATACATTGAGATGTTGCTAACATTTAACAAAATAATATTAGGTATGTTCAGATTCAGTACATCACAAACTGTAGCTGATCACCGTCAACGATGAAGCAAATTTTATTGCAAAGTAGAACATGGTTTAATCATATGTCAACATGAATTTAATACTCAAATGTAACTGATGAAATTCTGTCCTCTCCAGAAGAACACCCAGGGTGGCTATTGTGGGGTAAGTCTCACAAAGTAACCTGCAAAAGTAAAAATACAGTGTGCTGACACTTTAACACTGTCTCGCAACTAATGGAATTACAGATCTATAAATATTTTACATGCTTGTTGCATATCGAAGAGGAGAAATAAACTTTGGTAGCCTTCAGTGTAGACACAGCAGCTAAATAAAAATTGATAATATATTGCAGTTTTTCTCCATTGGATACACATAATAAAATGAAACTATGCAAACAATTCAGGAGCTGAGCCAGAAGGCAAAGCTTTCGATTTACTGGTCCATCTACATCCCAACCCTCACCTAAGGCAAAGATACTGGATTACCACAAGATGGCCCACCTACAATATACTCCCATTGTATGAAATGGTATATATTTCCGGTCTCCTAAGTAGGCGTTGTCCCCCGTACCCCAATCAAAGACGATGGAGAACCGCCAATCAAAGGCGGGTATCCCCAACCTCGCTTCTGTCAACATGTGTGTACCCTTACTGGCCGTGAGCTAAATAAATAAACGGACCGTGAAAAAAATATTTTTTGCAGTGGATGTCTTAGTTACAACATGATTGAGCTAACTGGAGTAGTTTCATGTCGTATCCGACAACGGGAGGCTTTTAACAGATGACGTCCTGATGTTAGCTTTGCTGCTGCTGTTAGCTGTCCCTGTCAGCTGCAGCCACTGATGCTTTCTAGACATCATGATTTCCCAAAACTCAATAAATACCACACATAGCAACACAAAACTGCTTTGCTAGCTCAATCATGTTGTAACTAAGATATCCGCTGGAAAAAATATTTTTTTAATCCAGTATCTTTGGTGAAACTGCACTGATTTCAGCACCAGAGAGGAGATATCTGTTGCCAGATCTCGCGAGAGTGTGTTGTTGAGACAGAGACAGGTCTTGAGCAAAGTAAATTTTCTCCTGATTTGTCCGTCTGAAATTTTCCATTTTGGTGTCAGAATGTTCTGAAGATATGTGGCTTGTGATAAATAGGTCCAATATTTGCTTCTGTGACTATGGGGCGAAAGAATCGGCCATAATCTGTAATCACGTTCATTTCTCCCACTGAAGTCAATGGACTCAGGACCTGCTGTTAGTCTCCTAAATGGGCGTGGTGGTTGCAAACCCCACGTGACACTGATACAGGAAACTGACACACAGTGGACCGTCTTGGATTATCCACTGTCTTTGCCTAAGCTCAGTGACGCCATATAGGGGAGAAAAGTTAGGATGATTCCAAGGGCCCCTGACTGACAGGGGCCCCAAAAATAGTTAAAAATAAATATAAAATTATTAAACCATCATTATTAAGAATTTTTTTTTTTCAAGTATAGTAATAAAATGAATGATCTCCTTGTTTTTACTTGTTTTTGCCAGTCAAAGTTAAATATCCCCACTGACCAAAAATTGTATCTGCATGAAATGGTTTGGTCCTGCCTTAGCGCACTGACAGTGATGTGCCTAGTAGCAGTCAGCACCATCATGCTACCTGGTACTTAAAGAAAATCCGTTTTTTTTTTTTACAAAAGGAAAGAGAGAAAGGAGAGAGAGGAGAGGCAAAAGAAAGGGTGTCAATATGTGAGCCAGTTTTTCTCCAAGAGAGGTGGGTAGCCTATAGTCTGTGAGTGGTAGAAATGAACCTGTTAGCTTAATGTCTATAGTGAAATAAGCTAGCTAGCTAGCTACAGACTAGCGTTAGCCTACACTTCACTCCTTTTTAACCTACATTTAACCAGTGCAGGTAAATGTTTAGCAAGATATTCATATTAAATCAGGTGTCCCTGCCCCTTTTACCAGACTCAACAACAGATGAGTCAGAAGCAGCAGCCCTGTCTCCCCATAACTTTACCCCTCCCCGTCCCAATGAAGAAGGTGAGCAACACATGCCAGTTAGCATCATTGCAGGGAGTCTGCGGCAATTTCTCTCTCTCTCTTGCTCTTTTTTACCATTACAAAAAAGAAAACAAAATCATTTTTAATGACAGAAATTCAAACAAATTATTTTTCCACATAATGATTATTATGAAACAAAAACAGCCTACAGCTGTCTGTACTGGATGCTGGTCAGTTGGAAACATTAAGTAGGCAATTTATTTGAGCAGCTTGCACACACACACACACACACACACACAAAACAAAAACATGTATCTAATGTATGTAATCTAGTGGTGGTGATACAGAACTGTAGGTAATTTGGGTCAATGTAAATCTGTAGGATTTAGTGTCGTTCATTTATTGATATCAAAAATCTGCTGTTTTCATTATTATGAGATAATCTTGATTTATTTTGATTGAAAAGTTAATGTATATTGTATATATTGTAGTTTTTTTAAATTATTAATTAATAATTATTATTAATTATTAATTAATGTTAAGAGAATTTTCCATTTTGGGATTTTACAATAAAAATTACATTTAGACAGTAAAACATTTTTTTATGGCGGCTTTTAATCTTTCATCAAATAGTGAATTGCAGACTGTTGCATGTACAACTCACTAGCAGTAAATATTGTACTGGTAGTATTGAACTACAAGAAGCAAGACAGTTGCAAGCCTTCAGAGTTATGACAACAGCTGCGCAGGGGGGGCCCAATGTGATTTTTTTTCATGGGGCCCAAAATTCCTGGTGGCGCCCCTGCTCATACTAATGAGTGCAACAGTCAATGAGTGCAAAGGTCAAATGGTTTTTAAAGTTTTATTTTTATTTAGGCAAAGTTCTCAAATGTACAGTTCCAAAAGTTCTTATAAGCCTGTCCCTGAAAAGAGGGCAAGTACTTCAACCTCATTGTCAGCCGAATGAAAATATGAATAAAGCATCTATCATAAGTCATTCAAATATAAAGGAACAGACATGTTAATATGTCCTTTATAGATTTATTGTTATCTCACAGGTGATGTCCATTCCTTTTAGAGTTTGAGAAACTTCTCTAACTCTTCTGCCTCGACTGCATTTTCAAATGCCTTGAAGTCCTGAAAGAAAGAAAAGGAGGAGGGTGGAGGGGATGCGGAGAGACAGAGAGAAACAGAGAGGGCAGTACTTATTAAACAGTTTTTAAAAAAAAAAACAAATCTTACTACGTGTTATATGATCACAACATTTTCAGTTCGTACATCCAGTTGTCAAGGTATTTCAGTCTTCACCAAAGTGGTGGACAACGATCAACTGTCATGGCCATCTCTAGAGCAATGTCGTTAAAAATGTCCATTTCTAAGGGATAAAAACATAGGCTCTGTGAGAGTTTGTTCCTCTTAAAGGCTCTGTATGTAACTTTCAGAAAATCCTTGTTATTACTGACACCTCTCCAGCAGGCCGTTATGTGAACTGCAGTCAGCATCCTGTTGCTCGCGCTTGTACTCGGTGGCACTAAGCCAGCACCTGGGCATTGGCCGGGGAACTGCCCATTGGTTCGACAGCCCATTGGTTCGACATCCCATTGTTCCGACCATATTAAACTCATTGTTCCGAAGTCCGTTCCGAAATCATCATGATGCCCTGTGGTTAAGGTCTGGTTAGGTTTAGGCACAAAAACCACTTGGTTAGGGTCAGGAAAAGATCATGGTGTGGGTTAAAATGAAAAAGAAAGTGACAAACACATAAGCCGTGAGCCTGCTCCGCCTCAAGCCGGTCGCGGCGCACCATACGCCCGCCGCGAGCCGTTCAGCACCGCGGACAGTCGGACTAATGGGATGTCGAACCAATGGGCTGTCGAACCAATGACATGGACCCATTGGCCGAAACAGTGACGAACACTAGACCTTGCCTGACCTTCATTTTCTTGATAGAAGGCTAGAAAATAAATTTGAGCCATACTGAGAATGTTACTTTCTGAAATGTTCCTATATTTCATTTGAACCCTGGGCCCCATGAAACTAAGTAGCTTACCGTTTGCAAAGTACTGTATCAGCTGACGTTACGAGCAGCCATGCAGAATAGCTAAGTTATCGCTAAACTCTCGCCACTACTACATTACATTTGGCTAGTAGAAAGCACTTTGTAGCTTTATCTTTCTGGCTTAATCAACACCAATTGCAAGAACAGTAATTTGGCTAGTCAACTAACAGATCCACTCTGATAGTATTTTGCTAGCGATAACATTAGCGAGCAAGCAAGCTAAGGTAGCCAGCTAGCTGTAACTTAGCTACACTGCGTTGATCTGGGTTGGTAGCTTCATAATGTTAGCTGATAAAGTAATTTACAATCGGCAAGATAACCAACCAATTCACCGGTCAGATCTGCCCTGAAGTCTGGATGAATTAAATAACATTTAGCACATCCCTGGGAGGAGAGCGGACGGCAGCTCAGACGTTAGCTGCTGTAGTAACTCAAAATCAGCAAGTACACACCCCAGCCTTGTGATTCAAACCAGGTTGGTGGTCAGCAGCAGCAATAAAGTGCGCTGATCCGGCAGGGACTTTGGGCGGTTGACAGGGTAGGATCAGACACCCGGTGCTTGGCCTTGCTCTGGCTGAATTTGAGTTGCTACAGGGCACTAAGTGAAGGTCCAGCTTTGCTAGGACGCCACCGCAAAATGTATATAACGGACACAGTACATGTTGACTCCCTGTTGTGGTGCATGTGATTCCATTCCTTAGCTAACGTTAGCTACTGTTGCATGCTGTTAGCGCTGCAGCCAAGCAGCACTTTACACAGAGGTCAGCCTACAGGCTACTGGAGGCAAGTGAGAGAGTCTGGGAAAGTGTCCATTTTTAAGTTACGTTACAAACTGTTCACTCATTGGCAATAAAAAAACGATTAATACATATAAGAGTTATATTGCAGAACCTTTAATAAGTCTTTTACATTCTGTGAAGATCAAAGGTGAATTTTCTGTCACAACTAAATCTAAAGCCCTTTAGGTACGGTTCCTTTGGATCCAAAAGTAACCCTTCAGACATGGCACCTAGACCCTAGCATTTCCACTGCAAACAGTACTCTTAAATGTGGGCGGGGTTGTTGTCGCTCACTGCTCCGTCCAGCACTCACTGTATTTCCTCATCACCGGTGACACAGATGGAAGTCTGCACCTCGTTTATCGTCCACAGAACGAGGCTGCACGCCGATATGTTCAGAACAAACTCAAACAGGCTGCAGTGAGAGTCTCTCTCCATGGGATATTTAAGAATAGTGGGTTTGTGCATTTAGTCCTTCTAAGGCAAGCTCAGGGGTTTAGTGTAGCCGTAGCCCACAGGAACAACGCTCCAAGACACTTTTTTTTTTCTCCGAGTGAGGATTAGAATATATGTAGCTCACATAACCCGGCCGAAATGCTTGCAGATCCACTCATTACTTAAAGTGTATGTCATATAAAAACTAAAGTGATGGTCAAAGTTGTCACAGTGAAATTTAAGGTGTGCTGATGGATTCACATCATCAAGACATGCATTGAGTAACATAACAAGTTAATGTTCTATCTTAAAAGTCGCCAACAGTCGGCCCCGTGAATTAAGTTATTTTTTTCTCAGACTCCAGCTGCTGCAAGAGGCAGCAAAACATCCTCTCATTTTATAGTTACAGTTTACTAACCGTCCTCTATTGACCAATCAACAGACTGCAGTGTTCACAGCTCCATCTTTAGTACCAGATTTGTGTGCTAGGTACCCCAACAGAGGGGGGACCAAAAATGGGGACGGTACAGAACGGTTCCATTGGTACCATCCACAACTTTTCACAGTGGAAGCTAACACAAAGCGTACTGAACTGGTCTGTACCGTACTGCTCGGTGGAAACAGGGCTTAAATGGAATGATGAAATGACTCAGGAGCAAACTGGAGTGTGTGTGTGTTTTGGGAGTGATTAGGGTGTGTGCGTACATGCATATCTGAGGTGTGTGTCTGTGTGTGTAATACACTGTTAATATTTATTTAGTGGCTGTGTCTACACCCAGGTCTACCAACATTTTTTTTTCCCGCAACCAAATGCAGGAGGTGTGTGAATGTTTTACATTCAATTACAATCCCATTAGTTTTGAGAAAGTGTTACAGTGTCAATACATCTTATCATTACTTTTGAAGAGTCATTTTGTGAGACTTACCCCACAGTAGGCGTCCCCATTGCATATTTGAGGGGGCAGTGCCTTGGGGTTCCCTGCCAACTTCCTCATTACAGCCTTTTGGTTTTCATCTGCAGCAATGTCCACATAATCGTATTTGATGTTCTTGCTGTCCAGGACCATTTCAATTCTTTGCTGTTGTTTCTTCATCTGGAGAGGACAGTATTTCATTAGTTACACTTGCGAGAATATTAAATTGATGTTGACATATATTTACACCAAGTTCTACTTTGCAATAAAATTTGCTTCATCGTCCACAGTCAGCAGCTACAGTTTGTCTACAGGGATAAAATGTACTATGAAGTATAGCCTAATATACGGAATCCAACATGTCACCACTATCTCAATGTATTAACACTTTGCCCGTAAGTCATAAGAATGAAGCAAGTAAGACTGCATACTGTACCTCCAGGTTACCAGTCACGCTGGCATAAAACACTGTGAGCGGCATATCTGCTATTTTCAACACGTTGATCTAGAGACAGACTGAGAGAAGAGCAGAGACCGAATGCTGCGGCGTCCTAAATGCAGGTATGTGGAGCTGTTTCAATGCAACAGCAGACAAGGTGTGCAGGTTCTGACACGGTTTAACAGCCTGCATGGACACACCCACTTACATGACTGCCATTCCAGTTGTGGCCTGCCTGTGACGATTGTGTAAGAACAAACACACACACACACACACACACACACACACACACACACACGTTACACCAGTGGTGTGAGGTACATTTACTCAAGTACTGAACATAAGCATTACTGGTCCCAGAACTTGCCACATAAGTCAACTGGCGTGTTGATTTTCTCTTCTTGGTAGTAGTTTTAAATGAGGACCTAACGCATTAAGGTAAAACCGGACATCTTTTTTTTTTTCTTTTTTCTTTTTTTTTTAATTGGTGAAACAGAGTGACAGGAACAAAACAAAACAACATGACAAAAGCAGTAGCACAGGACATAAACAGTAGACATAAGGTGAGTAGACACACAAACAAACAACAATAAACAAAAACAGCATATGTATGGAGCATAATAAACAACAACGCATAATGTAACGTAATGTTATAACATGATATGAAGAGATATAATATATAATAATATATTATAAAAATATATATTATGACAATACACAGTATAATATAACATAATATGATATAACATTATAACATAAGCATAGCAAGATATAATATAGTGTGATGTATTGTAGTGTAATATGAAGTAATATAGTATGATATAATATAATACAATATAAGATGATACTATATCACACAATAAGTAAATTATTATATAATATAACATGGCACATCATAATACTATGATAATGACCCGTGGAGACGAGGGCCGGAGCCGAAGTAGGAAACCGGAGAGGCGGGCGAGAGGCCCCCACACCCAGCCCCCAGCAGCACGACCGGGGGCCCCGGCGAGAGACAGGCAGGACATGCCAGTGAGGAGACCCACCCCATGTACCCCCACCACCCTCTGTTCTGGTTCTTTTGTTGTTGTGGCGCACCTGCTTTGGGTCGCGCTAGACCCTGAGGAGGCCGCCGGCCCATCGCAGGTCCAGCCTCCTTTTTTCTTGTTCTGGGACAACTCCCAGATTGTTGTTGTTTGATTGTTTGTCCTTTATCATTTATTTATTCCTTTTTTTCTTTTGTTTTTTCCACCCAGCCTTTTAGGAGGTGGGAGGTGAGGTGGGCCCCACCCGCCCCACCCCTGACCAGCCCCACCGGAGCCCCCGACACGCCACCCGTGAGCAGAGCACAAAGCCCCCCCCAACCAACCCATTGTATTATATAATGATTATATAGTGATAATTATCACAATCATAATATAATTAATGCATTAATAGTAATAATGATATTAGCAATCAATCTACAGTATATCACACTAAGAGTTTAGTAATATTATAGCAATAATAGTGATCTAATAACGATAACAATTATAATTATATTAATAGTCATGATAATAGTATTAATAATATTGATTACAGTAATAATAATAACAACAACAGTATTAATAATAGAAATGCTAGTGCTAACCATGCTTATATTTAGGAAGAAAAGTAATTTATTAATTGATTAGATAAATGGATAAACAGGGAAGAGAAAGAGCTAAATAAATTAAGTTAAATAAAAGAAAAAAAATCAAACAAACCAAAGTAAAATAACCCATAGATGAGTTGGGGGGTCCTGGCAGAGCTTTATGTCTGTATAATCTAGCGTTGAGATATTGGGTTAGAGGTTGGGGACATTGGTGTCACCGGCAGTAGGCGGAGGTGAGGATGTGGATGTGTCAGTGTGTGTATGAATGCTGGTTTGTGTTTGGCTAGTCTTACTGATGAATGGGGTCCAGTAGCTGTGAAATGAATCCATTTGGTTATTTTTAAGTGCTATTTGTCTTTCTATTGAAATGTGTTCAGATAGTAGGTGATGCCATTGGGATGATGAGAGGTTGTGTCTGTCTTTCCAGTTTAAGAGACATTTTTCTGAAGTGAAACCAGAATGGTTTTTTTGGCTACCAGGTGTCATAGAATTACAAATTGCTATACTATTGTGTGCCACAATGTTATGTCCTATATTTGTCACTTATAAAATATTAAAGATGGTGCCGCATGTCAGCCAGAGTAGCCATCATCAAGCAACACACACGCCCATTATAGACAATATGGCACCAAGTTGGACGATCTTTTTTAATGAATAGCACATGTGGCTGATTTTACTTGACCATGTCATTGGAGTTAGGTAGGGGCATCTTGGTGTGGTTGAAGGTCAAAGTTTCTAAATTAAGGGAACACTTAAATCACACATCAGATCTTGATTAACGAATTATTCAAGTTGAAAATCTTTACTGATGTACATTGTATAATTTTTGAGAACAAATTACGTAACAACAATCAATGGAAACCAAAATCATCAACCCACTGAGGGCTGGTTTCAAAATCACACCGAAAATCAAAGTAAAAAATCAAAATCACAAGCTCATCTGACTTGTGTGAATTTTATCACAGCACCTCCTAATGTGTCTCAGTAGTGTGTTCAGGGGATTTAATTTAGGTCAGGGGAACGAGAGGGCCAGTCAATGGCATCAATGCCTTCGTCATCCAGGAACTGCCTACACACTCTGGCCACATGAGGCCAGGTAGTGTCCTGCACCAGGAGGAACCCAGGGCCCACTGCACCAGGATGAACCCAGGGCCCACTGCACCAGGAGGAACCCAGGGTCCACTGCACCAGGAGGAACCCAGGGTTCTGTGTGAGGGTTCTCCCATCTGTGAAGAGAACAGAGCACCATTTGCAGACCTGCCAATTCTGGTGTTCTCTGGTGAATGCCAGTCAAGCTGCACGGTGCACGACTGCGAGCACAGGTCCCACTAGAGAACATTGGGCCTTTATGCCACCTTCATGGAGTCTGTTTCTGACAGTTTGGTCAGAAACATGCACACCAGTAGCCTGCTGGAGGTCATGTTGTAGGGCTAAAAAACTAGAGAAGAATCAGTCAGGAAGGATAAGGAGAGAGCAACTGTCTGTGGACACCACATGTAAAACCATTCCGTTTTTGGAGGTTGTTGCTTTTGCCTCTCCATTGCACCTGTTGTCACTTTGATTTGCTCCAAAACAGCTGAAACTGACTCACAATCACTTGAGTTTCCTCAATGGACAGATTGATATCCCAGAAGTTTAACTGACTTGGTGTTATACTGTGTTTCCTTAATTTTCTAACAGTGTATTTTACTTGGGAACATATCTTTTTATAGAAATATAGCAGAGAACCATAAGTTCTAAAAGCAACACCATGGTCTCTATAGTACAGAATTTCAAGTGGTTTTCTTGTTAATCTACCAAACACTGACCCAATTACCTGACTTCACCCAAACATTGTATCATGGCTGCTGTTTTGGGGAAAGTATAAGCAAATTTGCTTCAATCAGGAGGGTGTAATTGATGGAAAATGTTGCCGAACGAAAAGGTACAAGGATTGTAAGAAATACAAATTTATTGATCATCATTCACATACACCAAATAAAGCAAATTATCATGCAATACAAAGACAATGTAATCAGGTGAGTGGACCTTAGCTTTGTGATTGACAGTATCTCCCAGAAATATAAAAATCACCACAGGAAAAAGTATGAACATACATGTCTCAGGCAAACATTTGCCCGTTAACACAAGCGTTGTGTGTGTTATTCTAAATTACAGTTTTAATTTTCTGCATCTTTAAAGTAAATATCACAGCATCTATTTGAGGAAATGCAAAGTGTGGAGATTAAAGAATAATTTGTTGACTTAAAAAGGTGTAAAACACACTGAAAACAGGTCCCTATGGTTCCTGGTATGGTACCTTAAAGAGCAACTGAACACCAGCTGAAAATCTTTTTGCAGATTGTTGTTACAGGTGAGCCTTAAAACCTGTTTATTTCTTCAGCCTCGTGTTATGTTACTCTTTAAATTTTGTGAAATCGAACAAGAGGTTTTTCCTTTAGGCAATTTATTATCATGACAGAACGAGTGGTTCCAGCTCATAGCACACTCTCCCAGCCAAGTCTTCAGGGGCCTGCTCAACAGAGTTATCAACATCAGCATTGTTGCCTTCCAGGCTGCGCTTCTGTACGGGCTCATTCACTTGGGTGTTACGGTCTCTGTGGGAGATAAGGAGGGTGACAGTTGCAGTCATAAGTCTTTCAAGTTGTTCAGTCTAAAATAAGTTTTGTATATCTTGGCAAATAAAACCAGCAGCGTTCTTTTTTTCCACTACCTTCCATTGAATGCTCCGTTGCTTCTGTCTTCTATATCTTGCTTTATGGCTCCTCCAAACCTGTTACTGAACTGAACCAGTGTACCTGAAAAACAAGCATAGCATCACTATGACAACAGTAAAAAACAAAAGTTTTGTGCTGAATCAAATACAGGGGATATACAGGCCAAGTATGTTATGGAGGCATTGTGTTTTCGGGTTGTCCGTTCCATTCTTGTGAACGTGATATCTCAAGAACGCCATGAGAGAATTTCTTCAAATTTGTAACAAACGTCCACTTGAACTCAGCAAAGAACTGATTTGAATTCGGTGGTCATAGGTCAAATGTCAAAGTCATTGTGACCTAGTCTGTCTGATTCTTGTGAACACAATATTTTAAGAACACCTTAAGAGAATTTCTTCAAATTTGGCACAAACATTTACTTGGATTTGACGATGAAGCGATTAGATTTTGGTGGTCAAGGTCACTGTGACCTTGCATACATCTCATTCTCATGAGCACCGTATCTCAAGAACGCCTTGGGGGAATTTCTTCAAATTTGGCACAAATGTCCACTTGGACTCAAGAATGAACTGATATGAATTTGGTAGTCAAAGGTCAAAGGTCACTGTGACATCACAAAACATGTTTTTGACCATAACTCAGGAATTCTTGCACTCATTATAACAAAACGTCACGCAAATGTCTAACAGGATAAAATGATGAACTGATGACGTGTTATATCCAAAACGTCAAAAGTCAACTTTACTGTGACATCATAATGTTCTGCAAAAACACTTTTCTGGCTATTACTCAATATCATATCTCAACAGAAGGGGAAATATTTGGTCAGATACTAAATTGGTGACGCAAATCTTAGGTAACTTGACACTGTGATGATTGTTTAGATCTTCTGTGTTGCTGGGGGGAGGATGTGTGTGAAGCCTCCATATTTTCACAGACATGGATGTAAACTGTGAGTACAACCTGACAGGTTCAGGGAGGCACACAACTGAAGCGGTAATTCTAGTTTTCTTTTTTAATTGAAATATCTTTTTATTAAACATCTTGGGGTCAGGGTAAACAAGCTGCAAACACAACACCAAATGCTCCACTACGTTCACCAAAGTAGACATTATCAAGGGCTTTTTATCCATAGAAACTTTAAAAAGGAAATTATAATGTAATTCATGATGTCTAAGAAAGTATGACATATATATTTATATTTCCTTCTCTTCTTCTCTCTGCATTGTGTTCTCTGTATGTTTTATTGTTCACTGATTGTTACCTTTTCAGCTCAGTGTGCTTCTTGTTGTCATTTATCTTTGTTGTATTTTTCTGAAAATGTTAGTTTAGTTGTTTTTTTTTTACTTTTCTTCTTTTAATTAAACATTTCTTTTTTTTTAACTAACTGGATCTTATGCAGTTTTATGTGTGTACAATGACATAAAGTAATGATGTATTTTTTCTAATTCTTGATATCGAAATATAACTTGTTGCAGCTTTAATAAAATCTAGACACATCATATAACAGTAAAACAAAAAGGGGCATTGGGGTAATGTCCTAGAATGGGGGGACAGAGTTGTCTCGCCTTTAAGGTGGCATAAGAGGTAGTCAACAGTGCAGAAACGACATCTGTATAAAGGGACAGATGGCAGGATGGGATCATGGACAGCACAGGTGTGTGTAGTTTTGAAATCCTGTTACGCGTGCAACCCACCATGGGAGACTAAGAAAGTAGCTGCTAGCAAACAGCAGCTAGCTCAAAGAAGAGCAATGAGGTTGAGGAGGTCCTTACCCTCAAAGCAGAGGACGAGATCAACCACCAAGTAACAGGGATGATAAATGGTTGTTATTGCCATGTTATGCCATTGTTATTGATTATATAGTGCTGCTGACGTGTAAGTTATATGTCACACTAGAGGCAGATACTTTTGTGTTACGTGTCACACCCATCACGCCTTTTTTGGTTTAGCGATGTCAGCATGCTGTCTAAAATCACACAAAAAAAAGGGCTTATGCAACTTACCAGAACCCCACCTTCTCCTCCTCCAGACCAGGTAACCTACAACAAGCAGGAGTAGCAACACCACCAGCGCACCCACAAGTCCTGGGACAACTGAAGAGGACGAGGCTGCTGTAGGGGTTAAAGGTTCATATGGTAGAGTTAGAGAGAAGCTGAGAAAAACAGCTATGATATGATATTAAACTCTCAATTGCTCTTACAGACTACGGTGACTTGGAGTGACTTGGAAGGAACAGAACAGAAGGAAATCGAGGACATGTTGACACCGTAGACGCACGTATACTCTCCTTGGCTATTGTAATCTATTGAGGGGAATTCAAAGGACGCCAGGTAGAAAATAGAGTGCCCAAATGCTTGTATTGGTTCAGTGGTGCTCTTGTTAGACTTCGTCAGGTAGAAGTAACCTCCATGATATTTGGAATGAGTGGAGCAAGTGACGGAGAAGCTGCTGCCTTCGGTGACCGATATTTTGTCAGGGCTGTAGACAACCATTGCGTACGGAGATGTCAGAGAGATGCTGGGCTTCTCCAGTTTCACTGCGGGATAGAAAAGCAAGATTTACAAACTGACATGGGTCATAAACACGGTTTGCACTCTTGCTGAGTAAAACTTCAAACAAACTAACACACTCACTGACCTGTGACAGAGAGCTCGGCAGTGTTTCCTTGAGGATAATAGATGATTTGACTGGGCAGTTTCTTTTGATATTCACAGAAGTATGCCCCCTTTTGGCTGAAGTTCACTGCAGGGAAGACAAAGGTTGCAGCTTCGTGCTCAGAGTATTTCTCCATTTTAAATGATTCTTCCATCTTTTTCAGGACGAATGTCCCACCCAAGTGTTCTGTTACTACAGTGCAGGTGATCTCGACTCTGTCACCCCAGTTTACCTCTGGAGCGGGACTTAAAGTGATCTGGGGCTTCTGTAGAGAACCTGAAACAGATAATAAGTTGTAATAAAGCTTCATGTAACATCAGTTAGGAGGTAATAATATTCACAGATTCATAATGAGCCAGGCCTCTTACCTAAACAGATAACACCGGCATCTTCACCATGCCCGCAGTTATTTTCTCCAAAAGTGGGATGCGTACAGTGAGTGAGAGCAGGCTCGTCGCCTCTGCACTCCACATTATCTAGCCATATTGGACCAGAGCCTCGACCGAAGTGGGCACTTGTAGGAGCAGACACTGCATGACCACAGCCAAGCTGTCTACATACCACGTCGGCATTTGTTATTCCCCATTCATCATCACACACAGTTCCCCACAGGCCTTTGTAGAGGATCTCCACTCTGCCAGAGCATTGGCTTGTGCTGCTGACCAACCGAATCTGTGCTGCATATGGAAACAGAAATTAAGTGAGTCCAAATGCAAAGGACAGTCCTCAAGACAGTTGCATACAATTCTAAAAGTGCATCTGAATTGCATATGAGTCAATACGCATATATTTTCATGTTAAGGGGAGACTCCACAGCTTTTTATGCACTGGTCAGTTTTAAGACTTTGGGCTATTTTGCTTCCATGACATCTTCTTTCGGACTAGAGAAAACAAAATGTCCAAAACACACATGTAGCTGTTTATTTTAGATCAGATTTCTGTATAAAATGTAATTAGACAATGTCTCATTTGCAAATTTAAACATAAAAATTAAGAAAACTTGTTTAACTAATCAACTGGGGACGTTTCATTGTGTCATGGTGATATCTGTTATATATTTTCACCCTTTTCACCTGCAGTCTTATTTTTTGCCTTAATTTGTATGCAATATGACAACATATGTTTAAGCGCCATTTTTTCCTCATACTCTGAGCCAGAAATACACCAGACTTGACAGTTTTATTCCCTTCTATATACTAAAGGTTTTTGAACAGAGGTTCGTTCAAATATAATTCTAATTTATGTAACATTTTTATTTATAAAAACATGGCAAACATTTATTTTCTGATTTATGGAGTGTGGGAGTTAAAAGAGATATCCAAAAATGCCCTCTGTAAAAACCTTTGGCTCAAATTTGTCAACAAAATGAATGTTGAATTTTGAAAGTGGTTTTATCGAACGTTCACATTTCTGTTCTGCATGGTATGCAAATTAGTGCATTATTAATTAGATAATGCACCCATTGCATATTTAAACATAAAAATTCATAAAAATGTATTAATGTAAGTAATCAACTGGAGGGTGCTATGAAAAGTACAGGCTGAGGATGCAGTAATATATTCCATATATGCCATTATTAAAACATTTTGATGCTTTGAAGGCAAAACTATTTAGTTGCCAGTGAATAATGAGATAGAAAGTACAGCATTTGCCCAATTTAATGTGACTTCATGTATAAACCACGCCCACTTCTGGACTTTATCCTATTACAGATAGAGAGGCAGATAATTTTGTTGGCTGAACAGATACAGATACAGATAATGATGTCTCTGTACACCTCCAGTGAATACATGTCAATTGTACTCTGAAAGTGCTGCTTGTCCCATTATTTCATCAGAACCTAATTTCATCAGTAAAAAGGGGGAAATGGCAGACTTACAGAAAATTGATGATGTGGAATATGACTAGGATGTGATTTATGCTACTTTTGTTATACAAATGAAACATTAAAGTAATAGTTTGACATTTTGGAAAATAATCTGATTCACTTTTGTGCTGAGATCTGGAGATATGTCTTTACAACAAAAGTAACTAGAGCCCGCAGCCAATAAACTTAACTTAGCATAAAGAATGGAAACAAGGAAAAGGCTGGCATGGATCTGTCTGATGCGGGATTTATACTTCTGCATTGAATAGACGGTGTACCTATGGCATAGGCTCTGCGTCGACTTAGAGCCTACGTTGTACCCTACGGCATAGCCTGACATGCACCTCCCTCGAAATGTAACTACACGTGGCAGTGACCTCCTGTCTATTTTTGTAAGCTGAAACCATTTCCCTCAGTAGAAACAAATCTTTTATTTACTTTTATTTCACAGATAAGAAACAATAAATTGTGAAGACAATAAAGCCTCCACAAGTTTGAATTTTAAATCTTGTGTGGGATTTATCTTGGCTTTATATGGGTAGAGGAAAAGTCCGCTAGCCACTAGGCTAATTTATATAATGTTAAATGCCATAGGCTTGTGCTAATAACGTTAGCATGTTATATTTGTTTGGAAAACGTGTTTAGTACAAGTCAGTTGTTTTGTCAGTGAACCTTGTGAGTTGTAATGGAGCCGAATTTCGTAACGTTACCTTTGTTAAATGTTGCTGTTGTCCCTGGCTTCATATAAGTAGAGGAAAAGTCCGCTAGCCACTAGGCTAATTTATACAATGTAAAATGCCATAGGCTTGTGCTAATAACATTAGCATGTTGTATTTGTGGGGAAAATGTGTCCAGATAAAGACAAGTGTTTGTCTGTGAATGCTGCGAGTTATAGTGAAGCTGATTTGTGTACTTGCATACTTACTTGTGTACCAGCACCTCTAAATCTTACTAAATAGTAACCAGCCAACTAGCTGCTGGCTCCAGCTACTTATTTGGAAGAATGGTATCAGTCCTCTCATCTAACTCTTCACAACAAAGCAAAAAATGTTGAACTACCAGTATTCCTTTAAGCACAATAATTTCCCACTCTCGTTTTTACTAGGTATGTGTAAACAGAATAAAACTGCGAAACAAATGCTGATCTTAGATTATTTTTCCAACTGCATGTGAGAGTGCGAACACATAATATAAAAGGCTTTACCTGCACAGACAGCACCAGCATCATGTTCGTGCCCACACGTTGCTCCTGTGAAACCTTTGAGTGAGCACTGCTGAAGAGACGTCACGTTGTCGAAACATGAGTTGCTGGCTTCCACAACCGGTCCAGTGCCTTGGCCAAAGTGGGCACCGCCAGGAGCGCTCAATGCATTTCCGCATTCCAGCTTCTGACACACCGCCTCAGCCTTACTGAGGTTCCAGTCTGTGTCACACACAGTGTGCCACACGTCGCCATGACGTACCTCCACTCTGCCGGAGCACTCTTTACCGTTAGCAAACCGGACCTCCAAACCTCCTGTGAAGTCATGTGAACTAAAATGATTATCAGACATTTCAAATTCACTTTGATGTAGTCAAAGATATGGCAGATAAATATCAAAGAAAGGCACTCGTGAAGTAATTTCTTGTTCCCTTTGTTACACACACACAGATTTGGAACACAATACCTTTGACAATAAGTGTTTTCAGACCAAACCATTCTGGGGACTCCCTGAGAGAAACTGCCCACTGGGACGCTCCCCTGAGAACTACATACCTTCAGGGCCTTTTTTTCTGTTCGCTTTCACACCTCTAACTCTAAAGTCTAAAGTGACGTACTGTAAGCCAAAAGGCAGTGGGGATAGCAACGTCAGTTTTGCTTTGATGAGTCAAAATCGTGTTGTATTTCCAGGGTCTCATATATGCCCAGTAAAGCCAGTGGTCTTGACTGTTGGTCCATTTGTCCATGTTTTCCTTAGTTTTTGACATTACAAGCTGTTTGTGATTTGTGTTGTCTGTTGTTTACACAGCCATTTTTTTTTTTTTTTGAATGGTAGTTGCTGGTGCTGCACTGGCTGGGTTCGACCTACACTTCGACCTACAGGACCAATTACCGTGCATTTGCGTCACTTATGGCTCCACTTGTGCTGGGAAAGTACTGAAGTAGCTTGTTTGCAATCACGTGACTATTAGGATGTGTGAAATTCAGATGGAGGGCAGGAAGTGATAAATCTATACACTGCCTGAATTATAAAAGAGGAATCTGACAACATAAAAGGGTTGGATGAACTTGCAGGCAGCAGGTATTGTCAAAAAATTAAAACTTATGCTGGATGTGATGTGGATTTTTCCCGGAACTTATCCAATTTGCCCGGTGTGGACATGACCGTCGTTACAAGTTATCTCATCCTACTAGCCCTCCACAGTGAGCCGACAACAGCATACAAGTCTATTGGACTGCACCTTTTTTTGTGTGCAGTTGGGTTTACAACTGAAACAACTGCTGTCTTTTTTATGTCCAGGTGAGTTAATGTTCTTGAGTATAACTGCCTTTTCAACACATTCTCGCTCCGACCTTGTCACATATTGAAGTTTTGGTCATGGACTTCTAACGTCCACGTACGACGTTCAAGGTACCCTGGGTGCCTTGGTTGTTGACGTTCTGGGATGCCGTGTCAAGTTCTCTTCTTTCAAGATACACTTCCGTTTTGACAGGAAATTCAACATTTACATACAGTCTCTTTCAAAATAAATGCACTACATCACTACAACAACGCAAATGGACGTTTTTTTTCTTCAACAACAAACACACATGGTTGGGTTTGGGCAACAAAAGGAAGTGGTTAGATTTAGGAAAAATGAACAGGGTTTGGGTTTAGGACGCTCTCTCGGGTGAAAGTCAGTGTTGGTTGGACACATCCACCACCATCCAGTGAATTTCGGGCACAGAGCTTTTATTCTGAAGTGCCGTTTCCTGCTGTAGAGTGAGTGACTAACAGACTGCTACTTGACAGAGACAGGAAACTAACTCTACGATATGGCCAAATTCAAGTATGACGAGGAATGTATTAAACTGTGCGGACCTTGAACTAATGACTAATGAGAAATCTGGACCCTGTGGCTGGACCAGTTGGGAACCACAAGTGTTGCCAGTGGAAAAAAAATCTTAAAATAGACATATTACAAAAAAGTAAGTGCTAATCAACTGAACAAATACAAGACTATATAATATTTTGTAATTTCTTTGCTGTTTCTTACCTGTGCAGAAAACACCAGCAACTGAGGAGACATTGCAAGTTCTGTCACGAAATGGTCTTTGTGGGCATTGACCCAGCGTTGACTCCATTCCATTGCATTCAATCTGATCGATCCATGTCTGTCCCGGGCCTTGGCCATACTCTGCCATGGTGGTAATCTTATGAGCCCTCCCGCAGTCCATCTGTTTGCACACCACATTTGCATCGTTCATATCCCAGGCTTCACCGCACACAGTCCCCCACCGGCCTTTGTCGTAGAACTCCACTCTTCCGGCACAACGATTGTTCCCATCTATCAGCCTCACATTGCCTGGGAATGACAGTTGTTATATGAATGTACAGTACAGTCCGACTGACGTTTGTTTTCATTTTATTTTCTGCCGTGATAGCACCCCCAGTGTTTTCCAGGGGAACTGGCTGACAATGCCTGTGCAGTAATTTGATTAGTGCCATAACTGAAATATAGGTTGTAATATCGCTTCAATTCTGAAAAGGAAACAAGGTAAGTTCACCAGTCAAGGGACCAGCATTGTTAGTCGTCGCCAAACTTGGTACCATCTCTGATCTGAGCATTCTCGACGTTATTCCATGATTACTTTAGTGACCCCGTGTCGTGATTAAAACATGCAGAGTAATGTAGATGCTGGACTATTATTGAACTGATTGCTTTGACTTTCGCCAGTCTGGTCATTTGTCATATTGTTTCCGATCTTGACATGTTAATTGCTGCAGCTAAGGCTAGCTGGGCCCCCTCCTTTCAGAACCTGACTCAGCAGGTGATGAAATACCATGAAGCAAAAGTGATGCCTACTGCTGCGCTAATGTTAGAAAGCTATGTTAATTAGCCCAACTAGCTTGCTAGGTTCCACTTTCCAAGTGAACTGCGAACTGAACAGCATAATGGGGACTTCCAAATATTAAATTTTGTGAAGGGATAGATTTCTTAAAATAATCAGCGCCATGTGGGCTTGTTGTAAAAGGGGTGAAAAAATGTCTTTATCAATGTTTGTAGGACCTCCACTCTACCAGAGCATCGGTTGGTTCCCATTGCCTTGGCGGTGGATTACCTGAGGACTGTATATACAGAGGTGCAAACATCCATCCATCCATATATCTTCTAACCACTTATCCTCTTGAGGGTTGCGGGGGGGCTGGAGTCTATCCCAGCTGACATTGGGCGAGGGGCAGGGTACACCCTGGACAGGTCGCCAGACTATCACAGGGCTGACACATAGAGACAGACAACCATTCACACTCACATTCACACCTACGGGCAATTTAGCGTCACCAATTAACCTGCATGTCTTTGGACTGTGGGAGGAAGCTGGAGTACCTGAAGAAAACCCACGCTTACACTGGGAGAACATGCAAACTCCGCACAGTACCAGGAACTGGGATCGAACAAGGACCCCTCTTGCTGTGAGGTGACAGTGCTAACTACCACACCACCATGCCACCCCCGAGGTGCAAACAATTTAGTGGTTATTAAAGGGTAACTTTTAACCCAAATGGTTTGCTGTGAAGTTTGCTGGCCAAGTCAGTTACAAACTGTCAGAAGACGGCGTGTTCACTGGCTGCGGCATTACTAACCACAGCCCTCCATTTTTGGGGAGCCCAAGTCTGTCTCATGACGTGTACATCGGTCTCCCTCCTTACTGCATGTGAGTACTCATTCACTGGTTAATTGTTGGACTGAATGGCTCAAATCCCAACAATGAAACAAGCCGTTTCACTGGGGTTGTGACACGATAAAAAAATGTATCTATTGATTTACAAACTTTAAAATTGTAAGTCTATAGGAAGAATCTTTTTGGCCACCATGGCATCATGTGATGGACCCCGAAGTTGTAATTCCAAATCTGTCCACCATGTTAAATTTGCATCAAAGCGACACTGTTGCATTACGCTGGCATAAATATCCCACAATGTAGCGCGGTAGACGACAATGTCCATAACAGACAGTAATGGACAGCAAAATTTAAATTTCCATTCAAATTCAAGTCTTACCTGAACATTTGACAGAAGCCTCTTCAACGTGATCCTGGCCAGTCCTGACATATTCTCTCTGCGTGCACTGTGTGAGAGAGCTCTCTCTTCCACTGCAACTGACCTTATACCCTATCGAATATCCGCCTTGACCATATGATCCCGAGAACAAGACTGGCTCTCCACAATTCATCTCTCTGCACACCACTGTAGCTTCATTCATACCCCAGTTAACATTATATGCTGATGCCCACTGCCCACCATGGTGGAACTCCACCCTGCCTGAGCACTGATCAGACCCATTGATCAGTCGAATGTTAGCTGGAAAGCAAAGGAGAAATAATCATAAAAGTAAATAACAAGCTAAAGTAAATAACATGCTAACATCAGAGTAATAACTGACATGATACCTGAGCACACCACACTGGCATCTTCACCATGGCCACAGTTATTTTCTCCAAGGGTGGGATGTCGGCAGTGCAAAAGGGACGTCTCGTTACCGACACAGCCGACATCATCCAACCAGATGTCACCATGGCCTTGACCGAAGAAGGCACTGGATTTGGCTGTCTGAGCTGTTCCACAGTCCATGGCTCTGCACACCACCTGAGCATCTCTGATGTCCCACTCATCGTCACACACTGTTCCCCACTGGTCGTTGTGCAGGACCTCCACTCTACCAGAGCATCGGTCGGTGCCATTGACGAGCCTTAGCGGCGGATTGCCTGAGGACAGGTTCACTCATGTTAGAAGTACACTCAAGGTAAAGTAAAATTATGAATTGAATAATTAGGCTCAATTTAGTTCAAAGTTATTTATTGTCAAATAAACTCAAATGCAAGAGTAATCCCTGCCGTTGAAAAAGTTGGGTCACAGACCTCCGTATAAGCAAACAGAGAATCTAGACATAAGGATATAAAGTAGTACAAGATAAAATAAATTAAAGAATATAAATAAAAATATGGATTACGTGATATGAATCAGTAGTTGCATGAATGGACACAATGGTAAAGGAATTTACTGTAGTAAAATGCATATGCACAACAAGAGTGTAAATAAATATGTATAGAGGTGCAAACAATTTAGTAGTTATTAAAGGGTAACTTTTGTATTTTCAATCTGGACTCTATTTTTTTTCTATGAAGTGTGTTTTACAATGATAAAAGGATTTGATTAAACACAAAAAAGTTTATCTCTGTAAGGATCATTTCCATAATGTTGTCAGACACTTATAATAATAATCCAAGCATGTCAGTGGCAAAAACAAGCAGTTCTTGGTGCATAATTGACCTTTCGCTAAGCCCCGCCCCTCTGACAAGCTGTCGGAGTAAACATGGAGCCCACACTGTAACTAACTGAAGAAATATTATCATATTTTTGAAAAAATGAAACAGTGATTCCAGAGAGAAGCAGACAGAGGGGTCTACAGTGTGTGTTTGAAGGATATATCCAGGATGTCAAACTGACTCAGCAGCAACAACAGGTTAAAAAGACAAAGATAGTTAGAAGC
>NC_065517.1:30145326-30154813 GCF_006386435.1 Epinephelus moara | reverse complement strand
CAAAACATTTAGCTCCAAATCCACAAAACCAGCCTGAAAATGAAGGAAATCTGAAATGATTGCATTAGAGTCAATGGAGCACAGCTGTGTTGTTGTCGGACCCTGGTCTGAGCCGGCCTGATGCTACGTTATGATTGGCCAGTCTGCGTCCGGGGGCGGGACTTAACCACCCTGCACCCTGTGATTACATTACAGCCTGTTTCATAGATGCCAGCTACTTGAACAATTTCAAAAATTGTTGTCTCCATTAGTCACTGAGATACAAAAACATGGGAAAATAGGGTTCAGGTTGAAAAATACACAAGTTATCTTTTAAAGTAGTTACTTTGTTGCCACCATTTACAAATAAATAATAAGAACATTTGATTCACATAAGCCAAGTTTGTTCTTTATGACCACATCCTTTGCTATTCTAGTTGAACTGTGTTCCAGTGCAGTATATCCCTGTCTTTTGTGTCTTACCTGAACATGAAAGGGAAACACCTTCACAGGTCCCTGGGTATTCTTGAAGTGAGCACTGAGCAATCGAGCTCACGTTGCCAGAGCATCTGCTTGTATACCCTCTCAGTCCGCTGTCCCCGAAATTGAAGCTTTCTTGGAATTTTTTGGGGGATCCACAACCGAGTTCCTTACACACCACTACAGCCTCTTCATTGCGCCAGTTATTATTACAAACTTTTCCCCACTGGCCACTGTGGTAGACCTCTACTCTGCCAGAGCAGCGCTCTGTCCCGTTGAATAGTCTGACTGAATCTGGAAAACAAGCGGTTGAAAAGAGGTATGTAAAATGTTTGAGAAAATAATATGTCAGCACTGACATACAGTGTGTTCATAAGATAGGGTTTGTGGTACAGATTGTACCGCTTCTAAATCCGTGATATACCAAAGAACTACAGAAAGAGGAACACCAAAGGCTGATTGCAACAGGCAGCGGAAGGACGAAGACATTTTTCGTAAATTCTACAGTAAATATTAGCAGGAAGTTTAACTGCTGATAGAGTAGATACATCAGCAGACATTCATGGGAAAACCAACAGATACAGGGTGAGTCAGGTAACACGGGACATCTGGTGAAGTGGGACAGACAAGAATTGTAAGGATTTGAAATGTGCGAAATCAACAGCCAATTACCACTCCTGATCTTGAATTGTTGCTAAGACACTTCTTGCCAATAACCAATGATTTGGAATGGTCTGACATCATGTGTGAGTGTGCATGGTCTGTTCTTTACAGGAAGTCTGTGCAGGTCAACCACATGGTGAGATCTGCAGCATATGACATTCTATTTCTCGGTAATAAGGCCCGATCACTCAGAAAGAATCAGAAAGCGTTTTGGCACTCACGCCATCACCAGCCATTTTTTGCTTGTTTTTTTCATAGTAATTAGTAGCTAGTAGCTAAAATGTTGAGGCAGAGGGTACTTGCTGTAGCTCTGGTTGGGGGGTGAGAGGCTGTAAGCAAATAGTTTGTTGGGCACAGGGAAACAGAGATCTGTGTGGGTACATGAGACCCTAAGAAAGAGAAGATCGAGGGGAGTACCACCAGTTGGTCCAGGAGCTTCTCCTCGAAGATAGCTGTTTCCAGGCATATTTTAGGATGACTCAGGGGCAGTTTGACAACCTGCTGTCTAACGTCAGGCTGTATAGCTCTGGGTAACCAGCAACAGCTACCACTAGTTTCTCCTTACCAACTGTAAACTTGTTGTGACCACCACAGAGGGCCCGCCTCTCAAATCATTCGATTGGAAAATGGGGGAAAAAAGCTAAGATGACATGGGGTGCCAAATATTGGTGTTATCAGGATCTTGACCAACCTGCTTTCATTCAAGTATTTTGATTAACAAACAGTATGTGTTACCTGAGCATATGACACTAGCATCCTCATTGTGGTCACAGTCATGTTCTCCAAAACCTCTGTGCGGGCAGTCAGCAAGAGACTTCTCATGACCGGTACACTCAAGGTCGTCCAACCAAACCTGATCCTGACCTCTGCCGAAGAAGGACTTGTACTTGACTGAGAGAGCAGTCCCACAGTTCATCTGCCGACATACAACAGCTGCTTCCTGCATCCCCCATCTGTCATCACAGATCGTTCCCCACTGTCCATCATTGTAGATTTCCACTCGGCCAGAGCACCGACTAGTCCCGTTCTTCAGGCGAATTGGCTTACTGTCTGTCAGGGGGAAAGGGAAAAAGTGCATGTTTATTGTGAAGCCAAAACAGCAGAGAGTCTACCCACATTGAGTCCAACACAAATTTAGTGATGTAGTTTGAACACATGGATGACTTACTTGAACAGAAAATAATAGCATCAGTACAGCTTTCCTTGAAATCCTTAAGTGGACACTGCGAGACAGAGGTCTCATTTCCAAAACAGTTGGTTTTTAAGCCACCCAGGTTGCGTGTCTCTCCGAAATACACCGCTTCAGTCTGAGTGACAGGAGTGCCACAGTTGATCTCTCGACACACCACGTCAGCGTCCGCTTTGGTCCAGTCACTGCTGCAAACTCGTTTCCAATTACCTTCATGGAAGGCCTCCACTCTGCCGATGCACCGATTGGTCCCGTTGATCACCCTCACATGTTCTGCAAATGATGTAGATAGAAATTTAAGTAAAATAAAATGTGCAACAAAGAAATGTGTGTAAAAACTTAATAAAAATCAATGTATATAAGCCTTTTGTATGTTAAAGAAATGTTTGAAATTGTGGTAGTGGTAGCTGGTGAGCTGGGTGTGCTACTGAGTAGATGGGTAGGTTTCCAAGGAGGAAGTGGGTATACTCTTCTATATATTCCAACAGCTTTTTGGCTGATAGGAGGGTATCCACCTTATTCCTGAGGGCACTACTGTAGAAATGATTATGTGCACAACTTCCAGTGAGATAACGGAAGTAGCAGTAAGCTAGTTAGTCCCATAGACTGTCTGTGGTTAGTCCCAGTGGCTACTCTTGGTGGCTAACGGCCAACGCTGGTTCTTTTCTAAAGCATTTTCTAAAATGTCTTTGCGGAGCTCTGGTACCTGTTGCACTGTCCGTGTCTGTAACGACTAACAACTAGTCTAAGCTAAATTTTTGTCTTCAACATCTGTGTGTTGAACATGTGACCAGAACAAAAAGGGATTGTTGCCAAAGGTGCCGTTGATATGAGAAATAAAACGACAAGAGTTTCACGAGACATAGCGAAAAGTATTAAATCAAAATTTGCAGAAGAGAATGAGACTGACAGGTCCGTCACTCAGCGTCAGTACATGATATCCCTGTCTTTCCCCGTCTGACTTCATTCACAACCTACATTAGAAAATAAACTCAGCAGCATACCTTGAAATATGTATTTACATGTAGTCATTAGGAGCAGATGTTACCTTAAGCCAGCTCGGGCCATGTTAAAGTTAACAATATTTTAACGGAGCAAGGCAAGCTTATTGCTAGTGTGCTAGAGATTCGAGACGGCTGTCAGAGATGGCAGAGGTATGATTACATAATCCTGTTTAAGCTATAACAGGTGGTGTGTTTCATGGTTTATTTCCCAGTTGCTCTTGGAGAGAAGAATATATAGTAGTGTACACAAACTGTTACCATTGGAAATCGCTGGTTTCGGTTCAATGGTGGAAGTCAGGGATTATCGGGGCTAGGAATAAGGTGGATAATGTAAACAGACAGACAAAGAAGTGGGTATACCCCTTATATCTGAGTAAACCATGGATGCATGAGAAGAACTGGATACAGTGTTGTAGGTGAACCCTGATCATTCCTATCAAAGTTGTTCAGTAGCGCATCAAGCCAGTAACGCTCAGTTTCTGCAGTGTAAAATTACCCATCCTGATCCTCCGCATAGAGCAAGTGCACTAGAGACTTCTGGCAGTGGAGTAGCTAACTTGCAGTTAAGCGCTCCTTTATCTTGAATGGGGACAAAAATGATTTAATCATGCAGCTCTTCTAGACTCTCAAAATGCTACTGGACTAAATGGATCAAATCCTGAGAGTTAAACCAATCTTTTTACTGGGTTGAGGTGCTCTTTCACCATGTAAGTGTGATGGGGTGCTCCTTTAATGCAGTTTGTTTCAGCAAACCACTACTCAGACTGCAGAGAGATGCCGAGGTTGACCGATGTCTAAGGAGCACAGAGACTGAACTATCTATCGAATTCTACAATCACCTGTCAGATGATTGTGAGATATTAAGACAACTCACACACAAAGAGAACATGTGGGAGTGGAGCGACAATGTGTTGACTGCTGGAATTACAATAAAGTCCCACGTAGCTGGGAACAAGTTAAACATCATCCATTCTGTATAGTTTATAAAGAACAGAAGAATGAAACTACATGAAGCGGAAGCATGACTGCATGATGAGTTTTTACCAAACATTCGTCAAAATGAGGTTAGCTGGTGACTGGTAAGTTTTGGTTTATCTTCCATCTCTCTGCTTCGTGCCCTTTGCACTTTACATTTGCAGCAGCCGGTCACGTGCTGAACCTGCTGTTGTGCTCTTGCCGCAACAGCATTACCACCACAAGTAAACAACCAACTGTGAACTGACAGTACAGTCGCTAGGTTTTCTAACACAAGATGCAGTCATATCAGTTGCTAAGATAAATGCTGTGTTAGCTACTTTTTTTTCTCCACATTTCCTAATTTCCCAACTTCTTGTGATAGTTCCACATTTCTGGTCTTAACATAGATCTAAATTGAGGAAGGGCCTTATAATGCAGCGATTTGTGATGCTCGATTTTATGAGCTGACTCAGGTTAATGCCTGATACCTAAAGGAAAGGTTCATCATTTTAGGAAATCAGCTTACTCACTTTCTGGCAGAAAGTTTCAGGAGAAGACTGTTACCACTCTCATCCTACTTGTCATCCTACTTTTTTCATGTTTCCAGGCCTTTATTCTAAACTAAGTTAAGCTGCGGTAGCCTCATGTGTAACGGACACATATGAGAATGGAATTAATATTCTTAACTCTCTACGAGAAAACAAGTATTTCCCAAAAATGTTGATGCTATTTGATCCAGTTTCTAATTGATTGGTACCCTATTGGTAGTTCAACTTTCAATAAAACACAAGTGGGTCAAGAAAAGCAAATACAACAGAGATAAGTGAACGAACTTCGTCTTACCAGAACAGATGACCCCAGCATCTTCAGCGTGGCCACAGTTATTTTGCCCCAATGGTCTGTGCGGGCACTTGAGGATGGAACTCTCACTACCAGTACACTGCACGTCGTCCAACCAGATCACGTTCTGCCCCTCTCCAAAGAAGGCGCCTCGTTTGGCCTCAAGAACCGTCCCGCAGTTTAACTCTCGACACACCACCTCAGCGTTGGTGAGGCTCCAGTGGTCATCACACACCGTTCCCCAGCTGTCTTCATTGTAGATCTCCAGTCTACCAGCACAACGTGACGGCCCAACCAGCCTAATTTTTTCACATTCTAGAAATGCAAAATTAAACCACAGTAGCTGTAGGTTGTGTCACCATGAACTCAATAATAAACAGTACCGTTGTTTTTGGTATTACATCGGGGTGAAGAAATCTAAATATCTAATTAATATAATGTGTTTTCAGGGATGAAACATAAATAGAACTTACTGACCTGTAAGCAGTGGTAGACTCAGCAGACCTACAGCAGAAACACAGTAAAATGTTCAGCCCAGAGATTTGTCACAGCAGTCAGTGGTGTGTTTGTCTAATCTATTTACTGGCGGCCCCAATGGGGGCCCTGGCCCTGTATGTAAGAGGCTGTGGCATGCTCAGCTAGCATGGAGGTAGTGGTATCTTGTGAAACTAGACAACCTAAGGCATCTATTGGTACCAACCTTGTCTGCACGGCTTGTCAAGAATGGGACAAAATAGCGCTCCAAAGCTAGGCTAAATTTTGGCAAGTGAACAACTGGTGGGGCCATTTGAAAGGGGTCCCTTGAGCTCTTGCCTAAAGGGATCTGACTGAAAATTCACAAGTCACCCCTACACTTGAGAGGGGTTGTTCCCTGGAAATGCTTTGTTCCTTACAATCAATATACTCTTTCAAATTTAAGCAGTTTATTTGTCTATTAAGGTTAAAGACAGCCAGCCTATTTGAGGAACAATGATTTACAACATTTATAGATCTTTTACTGTTAGCAAACAGTTTGGTGTTTTTGGTGGACGAGACAAAACAATTCTCCATAGCCATTAGCCAGTGCTAGCTAGCAAGTTCTGTTGGCTTGTTTTAGACAATGAAGGAAAATGATGCAAGTGGTTCATTCTGATATACTCATTCAGAGTGTTGGAGCGCACTCTGGCACAAACTGGATTGTTCGTAAATTCAGAGCACTGTCGGAATATAAAGTTTGGTTATCCGAGTAGCAGAGCATGTTGTGGACACTGTCTGGGGAGATGGAGCAGCAGAGTGCTGAGGGGAGTAAATGTGTGATTAACTTAGCCGTTCGTTAACTCTTATAGAAATATAACACTTCTTCAATGTTTCTTCGACCAACAGGGCTTTCATTTGAGCATCAGACTGAATTTATGAACACACCATGTCAGGTCACTCACTCTGCAGGACCACGAGTGTTACTTGAATAAGTAAACACTGACCAACAGGACCAGACTGGCTGACCTGTATGCTCTCACTCAGTGGATGGATGATGTCACAGGAAGCTTTGTGGTTGATTACTATGCCAATCTTACAAAGGAGGACGACACTTGAACGGTCTTCTCCAGCTTGTTTTGCTATCAAAGCTAACGTTAGCGAACGTGCTAAAAGGTTAGCGTTTCGGAGAAATCCAATATTCCTCTTAATCCCTCCCCAGTTTCTGATGAGGTGGACATGATAACCCTTAATACACATAACGTTATTCATCCCTACAACAGGAAATACTTTTTCCCCTAACCTGATATGAAGTGTGCGCTGCACATGTGAGCATTTTTGATGATCGCCTCCGTCCAGTCCTTTCGTCTTATCACATTTAACCATGGTTGTCTTTGTTTTTGTTAACTGGCAGTGGTGGCTGGTATGTGATAAAATTTAAGTTTTGAGCCATGACTCCTTCTATTCTGGCTCCCAATAACACGACAAGACATTTTAAGACTCCTATGTAGCCTACAGCCCTGTGGTGGAGAGTCGTGTTTTGCCTCCAGCTAACAAACTGACATCATTGTGACGTCGGCCCTAAAAGGGTCTATAGCTACAAAACGTCATCGTCATGGAACTAAAAGTGTTAACAACACCAGTGTTAGTCTGTGCACATCAGATAATTCATAACATTAACAGTAAAATAAAAAACTCTATCACAATGCAGTTCCATAACTCTCCATATTGACATAGTTTCCAACATGCCCTTAGACGTCATCAGCATAAGCAAATTCCTAAAATTCAATTATGGCTTTTGGTTTTGGTGTGCCACCCCAAGACTTTCAGTGTCCAACATCAACTTTGCCAGATCCCAAGAAAGAATACTTGAAAGAAAGCAAAGTTGTATACAAACTATTACACTTTCACTTCTGTTCACTGTTTTTTCACAACCAAAGTGTGACTATACTGTAGGCTACTCATATGACTTAAGAAGTAAAGGGGAAGAAGTCAAAAAAAGGAAGTGAGAGAGCAAAGAAACACAGAGACTCACCTATTGACAAACAAAAAGCAAAATGTAGTCTCTCAGCAGAAATGAAGGTCATGATGTGTCTTCAAAGTGGATCAGATGCTGTCGAGGTACAGTGAAAACAAAGTATTGTTAAAAAACTGTGTTACTATCTCATCCGTCCACAGCAGAACGAGAAAGGTTCGTCGATTTTCGAGAGGCCATCCACTTGTTTTTTTTTTTGTTTTTGTTTTTTAACCAGAATCTGCAAAGTTGATCAAGTATCCCTCTTACCCTTAAAAACCAACCAGTCTGGGCAGCTTTTTAAAACGAACTCAAACCTCAAATTAAAAAGCTGATCACATCTGACACAAAGTAAAGAGGCCCCGTGTACAGATCCAGTAATTGTTATGAATAAAAGGGGCCGCCTGGACTTGGACTGCAACCTGGATGCATGTTGACATTTTGATCAATCATTAAAGACAGGGGGATGAGGAGAGATTTTTGTTTTGCACAATATCTACATTACTATTCCAAAAAGACATTACACACACACACTTGTAAAATAAAGCTGGTTGTGCATGATAATAACACATATTTATGGACAAATGATCAGGTGCAGAAAAATAAGAAACGTGTAGATCAATGGAAGGTTGTTATGAACGAATGTCAAGAGGTGACCAACGTCTCCCAATGCTAAACCCAACCACCCTCCCCCCACCTCTGGTTATCATCACAGCGGTTCTTTTATGTTGAATTTGTACAAAGCCAGGCTGTTTCCCCCTATTTCTGTAACTTTCAATTATAAAAAAGCCACTTGATGTTAATTTGCTGCATCAACACAACATCATAAGGTCTGTTCCACAGAACATATGACTTAGCAGTAGTACAAATTTCATGAAATATGTCAAATAAAACTACCCCATATTGTGAATAATTCAAGATTTTATACTGTTTTCAGAATGTTTATATAATTATATGTAATCTTGTTTGAACTTTTGCATCTCCAATTTGAAATATGAATGCAAAATCAATTCCATATTTAATGCCACTGCAGGTACAAGCTTAGCTTTGCAGTTAGCATAATTGAATTGAATTGATTTTTGTTTTATTTAGTTTAATTTTATTCTATTTTAATTTCAAATTTTTTACTCACCATACCCAGATTATGCTGCAAAAGATCTGTCAATTTTGTAAATGCCCATTATGTACAGGCCATCTCCACTGTTAGGCTGGATGCACAGAGCTTTGCAGCTCCAATTTTTTAAAACCCAAAAATCCCTGATATTTGAGAAAGAATTTTCTTACCTTACGAAATTAGTTGATGTCGTTTTTCCCCTCATCAGAGTAACAGAATCAGTAGCTGCCCCACATCTTATTGTCAGCTCACTGGGTTTGTGAATGTCAAACACTACCCTTGTGAAAGGCATTTTTGTAAGCATTCAGTTCCTGTTTTGGACCTCAAAATCCTGCAGAACTGTGTCTTCCTTTTCAGCGTATCATGCGATAAACCAGGATTTGTTTATGTCATCACTGCATCTATGAACCTGGACTTTATGCTGCAAATCAATCCGACAATCCAACCAAAAATTAGCAATATCAAGGAATGTGTTCATATTTTAATAGAATTAATTTGCATCATTTGCCATATTGTGTTATACTGTGGCATTATTTATTGGTGGATGTTTACTGTACTAATTTGTGCATATGTTATTTATGTTATGTATATGAATTTTGCAGGACATGTGGTGTTATTCTATTTTAAGGCTAGCTTTTTAATTCAATTCAATTTTCAATTTTATTTATAAAGCCCAATATCACAAATCACAATTTGCCTCACAGGGCTTTACAGCATACGACATCCCTCTGTCCTTATGACCCTCGCAGCGGATAAGGAAAAACTCCCCAAAAAAAACCCTTTAACGGGGAAAA
>NC_065517.1:30145130-30145265 GCF_006386435.1 Epinephelus moara | reverse complement strand
GGAAAAACTCCCCAAAAAAACCCCTTTAACGGGGAAAAAAAACGGTAGAAACCTCAGGAAGAGCAACTGAGGAGGGATCCCTCTTCCAGGACGGACAGACGTGCAATAGATGTCGTACAGAAAAGATCAGCATAA
>NC_065517.1:30139786-30143960 GCF_006386435.1 Epinephelus moara | reverse complement strand
GTAATTTTAACTAGTGCTGTCTCAGTGCTATGATGCACTCTAAATCCTGACTGAAATTCCTCAAATAAATTATTATCATGGAGAAAATCACACAGCTGGTCTGCGACTACTTTCTCAAGAATCTTTGACATAAAGGGAAGATTAGATATTGGTCTATAGTTGGCTAACACCTCTGGATCCAGGGTGGGCTTTTTTAGTAGAGGTTTAATTACAGCTACCTTCCTTTAACATCTGGCATTTGGGCTAACTCATTTATATATATTTTTCCTATTAATCAGTAAGCACCGTCCCTGTTTAACTAATATAATAAAATAAATTGCATGCACAATGAGGAGATTAACTCGTATGTCATCTGTTGGCCATGGTTATCCCCATCTGTTTTAATTTGTTTCTATGGATGTGGTGGAATGTTATAAATGGGTTTTTTTTTCTAACAACAAAGCTACTCGGATATTGCATAACTGACTTGTTAACCAATTTGTTTATTCAGCATTTTAGGTTGCCTGGTTTTGCCATCTGTTTGCACACAATTTCCTTAATTTGCCTCCTGTTATTGCTGCATATGTCACCATTTTGGAAAGGAGCCACACTTCAAACTTCCTCTTGATGCTGCACTTTTGTCACAGTATTTCACATAGATCACGTCCATGCTCACAAACATACTGAAAGTTCATCACTAAAGCCAAAAATAGATGTTTTTCCTCTTACCCATAGTGCTGTTCATCAGTTTGGAGTTGGAGAAATCGGCCATGGCAGTACATTCTGCCTCCGACCTCGTCACATATCGACTTTTGGACGTGGACCTTCCACGTCCAGATACGACGTGAAAGGTACCATGGGTCAATGGTTGTTGATGTTCTGGGATGCCGTGTCAAGTTCTGCCTGTTACATGCATTGTCTTCTTTCAAGATACACTTCTGTTGTCACAGGAAATTTACCGTTTACATACAGTCTCTTTCAAAAGAAACGCACTACATCAATACAACAACGCAAATTGTTTGTTTTCCTCCAACAACTCACGCACATGGTTGGGTTTAGGAAAGAAGAACAGGGCTTGGCTTTATAATCTTACAGGACGCAAACACCGCTCTCCCGGGTGAAGGGCATTGTGTGTTGGACCCATCCACCACCCCTCCAGTCCGCCCTATGCTGACCTTCGCCACCTCAACTTTAGTTCCTGTCCCACCACGTTTCCCCAACGCCGCCAAGTACTGCTAAACTACAACAGGCCCCGTATCATGCCAGCGTTAAAGGACGTCTTTTTCATCAATGTCTGATGCCGTAAGTCACTGCCCGAGCACCGGATTTTGACAACTTCAAAGTCTGCCTTCACTCGATTATGACAGATATAGACGGCACTCGGCTTGTGGTGCACAAAGGTGCCAAAAAAATACATCTGAAGTACTCAACAGCAATGTCTTTTTCCAGAAATCAAAATTACCCAGGATAATCCACAGACCTTGTGAGCAGTTTCATGTAGGAACTTTTTTCTACCAGACTACACCCGAGATCCATATCACTGCACAGAATCTACTGATAGTTCACTTAGCACCAGTGAGCTGTATCACCATGCAGAAGGAAGCGTGCATCTACTCATGGATGAGAGCCTCACGCTCCTGACAACGCAAGACATAAACATTACTGGCGTCATCCTCGGCTGGCTCAGTGGTGCTCGGTGAGCTAGCAGTAGATGCACGCTTCCTCCTGCACAAGACGAATGGCTATGCCCCAAATGAGTTCTCTGCCTTGAGACTCTCAAACGAGTATTTGAAACTGTAAACTTCAGCGTCACTTTGAAACAGAAAGAAGGCAGAAAGAACAGTCAGCAGCTTATAAAAGCAGAAGGAAAAACATCTGTCCAGGCAGTCAGCCACAGTTATGCAGAAAGCTACTGTCCCGGAATGGACTACGTGAGCTGTAGCACTGTCAATGAGTTTCTAAAGAAATCTTATAAAAGAGGGGGCCTGGCCAAGAGATAATGCTACTTGGCCTTGGCATGGAAAAGTTTGGGAACCCCTATTCTAGACAACAGAACAGCAGCACAGCCAGAGGCTCTAACAGTAGTGAAGCAGTGACCTCGGTTTTCTATCAGTATTCACTAATGACAGGACTGAGGATCCTGAAGTTTGGACAGCAGGTTAAACACATATTGATGTCTGGGTAAATCATTACTGACAGCGATTTGCATCATTCTCTGATGGGAAATGACATTACAACTCATCCGGGGCAGGGGGACACTATGTCAAAAACAGGATGGTCCATGTACAGGCAACTTCAAAGAGGAACAGATCAAAGTGACAACTAGCAAGAGATAACCTCGGAAAAAAACACAGCTGCTACATTTCTTACATTTTAGTATTCCAGCTCCTGCCAGTAGAGGCAGCACTAAGTTATGAACGGCTTTGAAAAACAAGCAACTTTTTAAAAGTGGTCAAAACAGATTTAAGGCTGTTGCTTTCTATTTGGGGAGGTGCAGGTGTTCAGTGTTTTTAATAGGGCTGTAGCTATCAATAATTTCAGTTATCCAGTATTCTACCAATTAATCCATCAAATAATCGAGTAATTGGATAAGAAATACTTATCCATACCATAACCTTTAGTTCGCCCTTTTATGTACAGTGATCTCTTCAGACTTACCGTGAATCTTCCATTAAACACCCAGTCCCTTTTATTAGCCTGGTGTAGCTACACATTTTGACAAATAAAGGCCTGTCTCAATTAGAGGCCTGGTCTGGTTGCCAAGCAATTCCTGTATAAATCCAGTTTGTTGGCTATCCTAAAGTCATGTGAATTGTCATGTGTCAATTCCTTGATTACCCTGTAAGTTATTCATAATTATTAAGTCTATAAGGGTCCTCAGATCAAAAGAATCGAAAGGGTTTTTCATTCAAATGAATCCAAGTTGTGAGAATTGTTCGGATAAAAGGGTGTTGTGTCGGTATGCCAGGTGTCTAAATCCTCGAGTGCCATAACTCTCTCTGATGTGTTGTCTGTTGGAGCTAGAGCAAATTAATGATTCATAACTGATATATTATCTGAAGTGTAATTTTTATACAAGCAATAGTCATACTGGTTTAAATAAACAATTTGATTATATTTCCCATCTTTGCTGTGAAAGGAATTAAAGGCCTGTCCCAAATATGGGACTGTTGATTTCAGTGATTTAAGCAAATAATAGCCCGGGCTACTAATTAAAGTTTTACGGTTCTCTGCTTGACTGTCTTTTCTACCTCACCTGTCTCTGGAGTCTGTATTGGAGTCCATTTGTCTTTTCCAGTCCCAATCACTGCACAAAGGTGGATCCAAGAGGTAGTGATCTTCATCCACTGAGTTTATTCTAACTCTGTAGGTATAATACTACACAAGCAACACAGACATTTGTTTTCAGTTGGCAATTTAGGTTTTCTGCATCACAAAAAAAGCCCTCCCCACCACCACAACAAAGAGGCTTCAGACTGATACCTCAAAGACAAAGACGTCAATTTTTTTTTATAGCCTGATCTCAAATATGCAAAGAAAAAAAGTGGGTACTACTTTTATTGCTTTTTGAGGCCAACTTACTTTGTAGTAGTACTACAGGTGGCATTCCTAGAATCTGGAGAGGGGGTTCCCAGGCAAAGAAGCCCACTGAGGTCCCCCAACAATGGTGTTGTTTTTCCTCTTCCTCTTGTTTTTTCTTTCATTTCTGGTGACCAGAGGGGTATTCCAGGTAGGAGGTTCAACAAACTCTGAGTCTATTCCTGAACTCTGAGTTGACTTACTCTGAGATGGGAAACTCTGAGTATCCGGTTCCAGAACAGCTGATCTGAGTTAGTTCAGTCAACTCTGAGTATGTTCACTCTGAGTTAAACCGACAATAAAAAGCCATCATCAATGGAGCTCCGACTCCACGATTCACCATGGCAACAGGTAAATAAAAGACAGGCCTCCATTTTAATCCAGTGGATGTAGAGATATTAACGCATGTGTAGCAGACGGTGCACGTTTACAGTGGGTACGGAAAGTATTCAGACCCCTTTAAATTTTTCACTCTTTGTTTCATTGCAGCCATTTGCTAAAATCAAAAAAGTTCATTTTATTCCTCATGAATGTACACTCAGCACCCCATCTTGACAGAAAAAAACAGAAATGTAGAAATTTTTGCAAATTTATTAAAAAAGAAAAACTGAAATAT
>NC_065517.1:30133186-30138809 GCF_006386435.1 Epinephelus moara | reverse complement strand
CCATGTGATATTTCAGTTTTTCTTTTTTAATAAATTTGCAAAAATTTCTACATTTCTGTTTTTTTCTGTCAAGATGGGGTGCTGAGTGTACATTCATGAGGAATAAAATGAACTTTTTTGATTTTAGCAAATGGCTGCAATGAAACAAAGAGTGAAAAATTTAAAGGGGTCTGAATACTTTCCGTACCCACTGTATCTTTAAAAGAAGAGCCTGAGTCAGAGCGAGGAAAGTGTCAATAAGTTAACCATAAAGTTAATAAAAAAGTTTTATTCAGTGTTGTCTGTTTATTCATCATTTATCAGACTTACATTTCCTTAATGAAGATAAAGTGGTGGAATCTGACTGTGTATCAGGGTGTAGATACATTACATTATATTAATAATATATAATGATATATTTGTTCAGATTTAATCTGATGGGGAAAAACACAGGAGGCAGCAACTGAAAAATAGGAAGATTTAAAACATATAGTCTAGGCTATAGATCAAAGACATAAAGACATGACTGTAAACTCACAGTCTGACCCAGTAATAATATGTTTGGTGATTTGCACTTAAAAAGACACTTTAAAATACAGTAGATTTTAAAATGTTGGACATCTATTTGTATCTTGACCCAACAGCATTCAGTGACTTTATTTCAGCTACAAATGTAGTCAATTTAAAGACACTGAAATGCTGCACCATTGCTCACTCAGAAATATTAACATATAATCCCCAATATTAGGCTATAGGAATTATGTTCCATCAGTGCGACCAATGACATCAGTGATAGAGATCATTAGTCATTGATACTACATGTCTATACCGATTTTTAACATTTAAATAATTAGACCTACACATTATGTGCAATAAACATTTGGGAGCTGCTCTAACAGACTGACAGTCTGATCCTTGTGCACAGTGTTATAAAAAATAATAAATATAAAAAGGACAGAGATTTGAATCTGAGCTGAGGATGAATTCTCGCTGTGTAATATTTGAATGTTAAGACAAAAACCGATGTCCAAAGAAATGATTGATGTGCATAAATTCAGTAACTTAAGACAGTCCTGAGTAACAAACTAATATGGTGACTGACTCAGTTTCAGTTACCTCTCTTTCTGGAACGGATAACTCAGAGTTTCCCTCATCTCAGGGTTAACTTACTCTGAGTTTTCACATAACCCGCTTTCTGGAATACCCCTCAGAGACGTATGCTCGTTTTTATTGTGCTGACGGTAAGACCTAACAAATGTCCCAATTAATCCAGCTGTTGTACTGTAGCTAGAACAGGCCCCACTTAAGCCCCGTTATGTGACTGGTGTCTGTAGATCCGTCAATATATGGATGATGCCTCTAGTGTCCAATGCAAGGAAGTGCATTTCTTTATTGATGAATAGAAACCTGATAGAAACTACCTGTAGCCATGGGGGAGAGAAGCGCTTGGAACATTACCAGCACAGAAACAGGACCTGCCAGGTACATGTGGTAATGACAATCTGACTGTACTGTATATAATGTATAACCATGTTTTAGCAGAATAACGTTCCTCAGATTCAAATGTCCTAAAACTAGATAAGTTTTTTCTGATCAGACAAACTCACCTGATGACCAACACGGGCTGAACTGAAGAAAATAGCCTGTTAACAGCCTGATAGCAAAACTAGCACTCTGTCATACCGTCTCTCCGAAATCCACTGCAAAAATTCAAATTTGTTAATGTACTTGAGGCAAATTCCAGAGGGGAGGAGTTTCACAGGTTCATTGGATATCATAGAGATTCCCATTGGAATGAATGGACTTGCCTCGTGTTCGTACACATACGTAACTGTATAGACCTTTAATGGTAAGTTTATTAGGTTTATTGCTGTCATCGCAAATTTTACCAATCAGAGCGGCCATCTGAGGCCCTTTTCCAAAATTTCATGGGTGGCCCCAAACATTTGCCGGGTTTGCATCTCCTGACGGTGCACCCCTGAGTCTTTCATGAACACGTGAAAAACACTGTGGCAAATTAACTTAAAAAACTGTAATCTGCTTTTACACTGTAAAGTATCACTGAGTATCTCATAAACAGAAAAATACAAAACAATTAAGCACAACAGAGTCATGGGCAGAGAGGTGTGTAACATAAAGTACATTTAGTCAGTTTACATTCACAAATATTCACATGATTTCACGATACATGAGGATACACCTTAGCAAATAGGAATGTAGTGTCGACAGTGACGGATAAACTTTTATGTCCCCCACATGATCTTAAATAAAAATGACAACCTTTCACATGATGGCACGACATTTAGAGAGGAATGGCAAGTGAGGGTGCATCTGCTTGTGTGTCCTTCATGTGTGAACATAAAGGAATTAGTCGACCACCCACCCGTGATAATTTAATAAGGATGAGAGAGGTGAAGAGAAAATGCTTAGTGCTGGTGTCGGGGACGGAGACCACAGAATACACACTGGATGATAGGACTATGAGTTGGTCATGATGTGTCAACCTGTTTTCATTTCATAATATTTTAAACACACAGAGGGCAGTCTGCTCACATCTCAGACATTTGGTAATATGGAGAGAAGGGGAAGCAGAGTCTAGGTCTGTCTGTGCAGAGCTTTGCCACTATCTCTGATATCTTATCTCCTGTCCTCTGTCTGATAAGACTTGGAGTAATAATCTGTGAGGTATACTCATGCGACCCTGATTGCAACCACGCTTTGTCTATAGCTGTCTGGATTAGAAGATAAAGCTGGCAATATTTTTCATGTTATCAACAAATCCCACGAAAAGACCAAAACCAACAATAAATTGATCCGACTGACAAATATTGTCTGTTCAGCCAGAGCCTGATATCTTACTCCTATATGCCACAGGGCTCCACTGTTGTCCAAAAGCTATTAAAAACACATGAATGAGCCGCACTGTTGCACTGGGTGACATGTTCTGTCATTATAATGAACCTGGGCACTGTAGTTTATGTTGAGTCAATCCGACAAACACTGTCCTGCTGCTGTAAATACTCAGAGGATCAAATGTATGTTAATCCACATCTTAAAATAGCCCCGACAAATGCGCTATTTACTAATTTTTGCTAAAAACTACAATGCCCAGCTGTTTTAGGTAACAACTTGGCCTTTAAATAAATGAAGCTATATATTTGAAACTTGTTTTAAAGTATTTCACCTTAAGTAGGGACAAATGGGCTGAGAACTTGTATCAGAATGTACTGAAAAGCAGACTAAAACATTGTTGGCTTTGGTCGTCTTTTTTGATTTGTAGACAGCTAGAAAAAGATAGAGAATAACAGCCACCTCGTCCTTTAATTAAACTAGTTTGGCAGTGGAATGATAGAAGAACATCTGTTTTATTTGACAGCGGCTACAAACTTAAAGAGATGGTTCACCATAAAATCAAAAGTACGTATTTCTCCTCTTACCTGTAGTGCTAATTATCAGTCTAGATAGTTTTGGTGTTAGTTGCGGAGTGTTGGAGATATTGGCCGTAGAGATGTCTGCCTTTTCCAGTATAATGGAACTAGATGGCACTCAGCTTGTGGTGCTCAAAGCACCAAAAACATACATTTGAGAAACATCAACAGCAATGTCTCTTTCCAGAAATCATGACCCGGTTACTCAAGATAATCCACAGAGCTTGTTGTGAGCAGTTTCATGTAGGGACTATTTTCTTACTACTGAACAACACCCCACAATCACCACGCAGAAGGAAGAGTGCATCTACTGCTGGACAAGAGTTTCATGCTCCTGACATCGCGAGATGTAAACATTAATGTCGTCCTCCTCAGCTGAGCTGTAACGTTAGCTAGCTCAGTGGTGCTAGGTGAGCTAGCGGTAGATGAATGCTTCATTCTGCGCGATGATAAGGTTGGCAGATGTGGTTTGGTCCAGAGAAAATAGTTCCTACATGAAACTAGTCACACAAGGTCTGTGGATTATTTTGAGTTATCAGGTCATGGTTTCTGCAAAGAGACATTGCTGTTGAGTTTTTCAAATTTATTTTTTGGCGATTTCAGCACCACAAGCCGAGTGCCATCTAATTCCATTATATCAGGCTGTTCTCGTGCACTGTTCTTAATTTTCCTACGATAAGTAATGCACCAAAAGTTGTACATATCCATTGTCATTATGGGAAGGCTGCGATCACATGACCACATGGGCTGAAGGGAGTAAAGATGGGAACAGTCCTTATAAAGAGACAGGTTGGGGTGGTGGGAGGATCGCAAATCACAGGATATTCCCCTGGAAACCAGAGTTCAAAAGTGGAACCTTTGACTGAGCTCTGAGTAATTTTAAGGTGCATTGTCATCATGTTTCTTTTCCTAATGTATGACCACAGTAACTCTACTTGCATAAACCTATAACCATATATTCCTGACACTCTGCAACCCACACCAAAACAATCTGGACTAATTAATAGCACTAGAGGTAAGAGGAAAAGTATGTATTTTTGATTTTGGGGGTGAACTGTCCCTTTAAATGCTGGCAATGATTCTGAGTATCATGTATATCCCTTGTATGTTTTAAGATTCCTAGCATTTGGTCTCATCTGCTGTGACAAACTGCAGTGTCACCGTCACCTCTGCTAAAACACACACACACACACACACACACACACACACACACACACACACACACACACACACACACACACACACACACACACACACACACACATAATGGCTAGACCTTGGGTTGTTTCAGGTTGCATTAAGTGCCGCCTCTCAGGTCCCATCACTTAACGCAGCCTTCATTAACAGCTGCTGATTGAGACACACACACGCACACACACTAAGGCATACACAAGCAACACAGGTGTGTATTCAGGTGACTTGTGCTGCACTGCTGCACCCAACCAGTTCTTTCCCCATCCACTGCATTTCAGATTGACCTAAACTTACTCGTCTACTGATGCTTAAGCTGCTACATCTAGTGTGCACAGAATCTATGCTACTGACAGTGTTTGCCACCGATCACATTGTGTGCTAAACAAGAAAAGGAAACACAATTGCATCCATCATAAAGTCAGTCCCCTCCTTCTGTGATCAAGTCTCTCTTGAGAATCAGACATTTCTTTAAGTGATGGTGGAATGTTGTTTAAAGAGCCAGGAGAGGTCATACTGGGTGAAATCCATTGGGTCTGATGTTTGGCAACGTGCTGTCGTCGTCGTAGGAGGAAGAACATGGGAAATGATGCAGTTTTTGTCCTCGTATCTTGAGGTTCCCTGGACGTTACATACCAGCAGTTTGATCCAGGCTATGACTCAGAATCCTAGAGAGAGGGGGGAAAGGGTACAGAGATTAAACAATCATTAACATTCTTCTGTTAGATTTACAAGACTGCACATGCTACATAGTAGATGTACAGAGACGTCATTATCTGTATCTGCTCAACTAAAAAAAATATTTTATCTGTATTCCGATAAAAGACCAGAAGTGGGTGATTTATACTAGGGATGTCACGATTACTTGATTTCACTATTAACCGCGATTTTAAACGCCACGGTTAATTATTCGTAAAGATTCCTCAACACCGTCACTCTCCAAAGATTATGCCGGGACGCGGAACCATATACAGTAGGTCAGCGCAACTCGCACGGAACGAAAACAAAGTTACACAAGCGGCGTC
>NC_065517.1:30011815-30132413 GCF_006386435.1 Epinephelus moara | reverse complement strand
ACTGCTGGACCACAAAGAGGCATGTAGTAAAAGTAGAGTCCGCACACTACTTTTTGGTTACTTTTCTTTGTTGCTATATTATTTTTGTTATGTTGGCATGGAAATAAATGAAACTTAAAGATCTATAAGGAGTGTTCATGTGATTTTACACATTTATAGTGTGAAATTAATGAATGCATAATAATCGTGATAATTGTAAAAACCGTGATTATTTCTCTGACAATAATCGTACCAAGAAAATCTATAATCGTGACATCCCTAATTTATACCAGGAGTCCTGTTAAATTAGGACACATTTTCTAACTATTATTCACTGACAATGCAACTGTTGTGCTTTCAAGCACCAAAATTGCTTCAATAATGGCAATTAACTATGACGTATATTTCCTCATCATCGCACTGTACTTTTCATATCTCTCACTGTCTTATTTTTTATTTTAAGTAAACTAAGTTTTATGAACTGTCTATATGCGTATAAATCCTGAAATAAATAAATGAGGAAGTATTATAATATAGTAATATAAATAACTGTAAATATAAGACGAATGAATATATGAATGAGTCATTGTATTTTTAATAAATAAATAAATAAATAGGTCATTATTTTTTTAAAAAGACAAACATTTTTCAAAAGACTACTTTTATTTATTTCATTGGACCTTTTATTTCCTAATAACACAATTATGTCCCAACTCTGTTTAAAGTCCAGGTAAAGCAAAAATAAATATGTGTAATGAGTTTGTCACATCAAAGAAAATGTGTTTTAACCACCAAGCCAAATTAGAATGATTAAAAAAATAATATATATAAAATTAGGTTTCAAAGCTGTGAAAAATGTGCAGTATTCTTTCGATGAAATGCTGGGGGCATGTCCGCCGAAGGAGCTGAGCTGAAGCTCAAGCCACAGATAAGTGACGAGAAAATACACTCTTGTTAGCAGCTAACTCAGTAGCACAGTAACCAAGCCCCCCGAGTCAAAAAACTAGCTGCTATGGAAGGACGCACTTTTGTTACCAGCTTACTCAGTAGCATAGTAACATACACACCTCCTAATCTAAAAAACAAGCTAATGTGAAGCGACAGACTCTCGTTAGCAGCTAATGTTAGCGACAGACTCTTATTAGCAGCTAACTCAGTAGCACAGGAGTAACATACACGACCCCCGAGCTGAAGAACAACCACCTGGGCATCGTCAGACTCTCGTTAGCAGCTAACACAGTAGCACACACATTCAGTAACAGCACAGCGCTCACCCTCTGAACCGAATAATGAGAGGGCAGCTGCACGCCAACAGCCTCTCATTCAGCAGCTAACGTTAGCACAATGCACACACGCACACAGCAGTATCAGCAGTAAACAATAATAACTGCAGGTGAGCTGGGTAGCCGATTTGGGCTGAAAGACTGAAAGGTGCGTTAGTGACAGCTATTTTGCTCTTGTTTTATGATTGTGGCATTTAACAGACTAAAATAGCTCAGAGAGCTCGTGGAACGCAACAAACTCTCTGGGGGCAGAATGAAACAACTCACTTTCACATTAGTAGCAATGCAGTTTTATATAGTTGGGGAGGGGTTATCTTAAAGGACCCAAAAATGAAAATTCAGCCATTATCTACTCGCCCATATGCTGAGGGAGGCTCAGGTGAAGTTTTAGAGTCCTCACAACACTTGCAGAGATCCAAGGGGAGAGTGGGTAGCAGCATAACTCCCCCTAATGCAGGCTGGCCGCCTCAGATTAAAACGTCCAAAAAATGCATAATTGAAACCACAAAATATCTCCATGCTGCTCGTCCGTAGTGATCCAAGTGTCCTGAAGCCCCAATATATAAAGTTGTTTGGAAAAACATCATTTGAACTCTGTTTTAGCCTCATTAGCTATGTTTCCATCCAAAAGTGATTCGAATCATTGGGAAATGTGCATTAAAAGAAATACGAATCCTGTGTGTTTCCATTAAATATACGGACTTTGGTGAAAACTACAAACTCGTGCGAGTTTTCCGCAGAACCAGAAACAAAACAAGTCTCGCATTCTTCTACGTTTTGCATTACCGCCTTCCCGACCCGGAGTGTGTATATCACCATGGAGAGAGGTGCGCTACATCAGACTTAATTCGAACATAACTGTTTCCATCCCCCGTTTTGCGAATCAACATTTTTTCTAATCAACCAAAACCCGGCTAAAGCGAGCGTATTTTAGTTTGTGCAAATCAGGGGATTTTAATTTGAACTTTGGCGTTTCCATCATAATTTTCCGATGCGATACTTCTAGATGCGCATCTAAACAGGCTGATGGAAACATGGCTAATGAGGCTAAAAACAGAGTTCAAATGACGTTTTTCCAAACAACTTTTTATGTCGGGGCTTCAGGACACTTGGATCACTACGGACGAGCAGTATGGAGATATTCTGTGGTTTCAATTATGTGTTTTTGAACATTTTAATCTGGAGCACCCAGACTGCATTAGGTGGAGTTGTGCTGCTACCCACTCTCCCCTTGGATCTCCGCAAGTGTTGTGAGGACTCTAAAACTTCACCTGAGCCTCCCTCCGCATATGGGTGAGTAGATAATGGCTTAATTTTCATTTTTGGGTGCACTATCCCTTTAAGGATGGCTCCAGTGTGTCATCAAGCCATGATTTCAGACCTGCCCAAAAAATCCTGGACAAAGAAACAGTGAAAAACAGTGAAAAACAGATTAACGGTCTCACTCAACATTTCAGTACTATACAGTACCCAGTCTTTTCGCATGTTTTCAACAAGTATTGTCTAACATTTCAAAAAGAAATCACTGACTTAAAATAGCCATGAAATAAATGCAAACAGACTGTGCATTTTTATTTTGTGGTCATAGATAATGATATGAATCGATTAGAAGAAACATGATGCACAAACATGTCAGTATTTCCCCTGAATAACAATGAGCACTTCAGGTAGAATCAGCATCTGTTTCCATCACATTATTTGTGCTTTCCCAAATATTATATTCAGCCTCGGGTCCATCCCTACTATACAGCCAGACATCTATGAATCATGTCCACGGTGAATGTTTCTGCAATATCCTGCCAGTGTAATCAGATCTCTTTTAACTCAGTTATCTAATCAACCTCTAGAGGAGAGGCTGAAAAGGGATGCGACTGCAGGAAAATCAAATAAATGCTCCTTAGTGATGAATGGAAATAAGCTCCTTTGATGTTAGCTGAGTGGATCATCGAACGGTCCCTGAAATGTTCTTTCACCAGCACAGACGTGATCCGAGTCCAATTCCAGTATGAAGATGAGAGATATTTTGTATTTGTTTTCCTCGTCGTCTGAGCATTGAGATTAACTCTGTCCACTGGCTGATGTGGGAACTATGATTATCTAAATTCTAAGAGGATCTCTGGGACTCGCAGCAGATAAATCTTGATATAAAACAAACTGATGGGAGGAGACGAGGAACTGAATCTAAATGTATGAGATTTGATGTAGACTTCTCTTTTTTCCTACCAAAAAAAAATATGATGTGCATGAAATACCAATAAGTCATCAATCACACTGTTCAGACACAGCTTGCAGAAAGTAGAGCTGCTGATCCAGCACTCTGAGGAGATGGCGCTGCGTTCGCCGTTTGAGGAAGTCGAGACTGACAGCAAACCTCACTGGCTGTGTGATTTACACCACGGAGACAGCAGTGCGTGTGTGTGTGTGTCTTCAAATGCCTGTATACTCTCCCTTACTTTCACTGAGGGTTGGGAGCTGAGCCCAAGGAATGCAAACACAGTGTTGTCCTCCTTTGACTGGAAGAAGTCTTCATAGTCCTAAAGAGAGAGGGGGCGGGGGGGACAAAAAAAAGAGGATGTTACATAATGTGTAAATCTGAAACATGGTTGTAAACATCGCTGCCAAAAGATCCCAGCATGTCTGCCTTTAATATAATATAGTGGCCATGACACTGCAGAGTAATGTTGGATTACCTTGGCCAGTGAGAGTGACGGCAGGCAGAGCAGATAATCCGCCCCATCCGTGAAACTGGATTACGGCGGGATTACAGAGTGGCGTGCAAACTCAGCGGAGGACACAAACTTGCCAGCACTAACTGGTCAAACTCATTCAGCGTAGGTAGTTCGACCTCAGGGGCGGAGAGGGGAGTGGTGTCAGGAGCCTCCAGCCTCGAATGTTTTCGGCTTTTAAAAATACCTTCAATTTTGCGTCATTCAGATAATATTCTGACCCATGTTGTTTATCCTGCTTCACTATTCCCTGATGAAATCTAAAATAATTGAGCAAATGTTCTGTTGGCCAAACATTCAACTCAGATTACTCAAGACCCTGTTTGCTATGGATCCTTGATTTGCAGTCAGAGCAGCCCAGATTATTATGGGATGGATTCAAACAGAGCAGATTTGTTAAATAAATATTCATTCTGTTACTCCAGCACAGTATGGCTAAACTAGGTCTCAAGATTAGTAATGGTCCTTAGGCCAAATTCCTACCCTACCTATGTTAAGTAACTTAAAAATAGTAACATCAGACCATTTTTCCTTTTTTTGAGGTCTGAGGAGTGAAAATGAGTCATCCTAAACATTTGTTGTGCTACGGCTTCAGAATGATGAAGACAGTTAGAGAAAAAGTAGATATAAAATGGGATATAGGATCTACAGGATGTTTTTTCCCTTTGGCAACTATCATGTTTTTCCCAGAATAATGCAGGGACTCCTTCCTCTGGAGCCCTTCTGTGCAGCGTTTGCATGTTCTCCCCATGTGAGTGTGGGTTTTCTCCAGGTACTCCAGCTTCCTCCCACAGTCCAAAGACATGCAGGTTAATTGGTGACTCTAAATTGTCCGTAGGTTTCAATGTGAGTATGAATGGTTGTCTGTCTCTATAGCCCTTTTTAGATAGGAATTGTGCAAATTTGCAGGAAAACCCAATCAGTCTTCTTTCAGCATTGGCAGTACAGTACTACGAGGTGGAAAATTGGGCACCTCGGATCAACTCGCCAATCCGGCTCTGTGTGTCTAAACGCTCGCAGCTTGCCGGCAAAATGGCCCAACAATCGCCAAATTCTGTCAGTGTAAAAGGGGCTTATGTCTGGCTTCGCTCCTGCTCAACCTTGTACTGAGTGACATTGATATGAACTACTGACATAACCAGTGTGAGCATTAACAAACAGCCATGTACATAAAATTTCATGGTTTACAGCTTTAAAATTAATGACAATCCTCTGTTAATTGTTCAATTATCTCTTGTTATATGCTTCATATACATTTAAAAAAAAGTCAATATTTATTTTTTTATCAAAATGCCTCTCTTTACTCCTTCTCTAAAATTACAATATTTTTGATATGTCATTTGAATTTAGCAACAAAAAAGTATCCAATCAAATGTGCTTTGGGGCAGTTAGCTTACTCTGTCCATTACATGAGACAGAGCGAAATTACGGAGTGTGTTTGGATCTCAATTGGTAAAACCTTTGCTTACATTTCCTAATAATGATTCTAAATTTGATTTAATTGCTCAAACTACCATTTCACTGTGACTTTAAGGGCGCATTCACACCAGGATAGTCCGGGGGACTTGGTTGTATTGGGCGGGGAATACCAAAAAATTTCACACTTCACTTTTTAAAGTGGACCAAACTGCCTGGACAACTTCACGCAGTTACAACAGCTGCTCGTTTGGGGACAGTACTGCCCGAAACAACCACTGACCAGGAAGAAAAAAAGCATGAGGAAGAAGAAAACCTGGCTCATTGATTGGCCAGGACTGAAAATGGAAATCCATCCCCTTCAGCCGGGTCACCACAAAAACACCAAACACCAAAATGCACTGCGCTCTACATCACTTCCTCTCTTTGGTTCACTTCCTCTCTTTGATCTGCTGGATAGTCTATTTGCATTTCCCACTGTAAGCGAACCGCACCAGGGTTCACTTGCAAGTGAACCGAGACCCCCAGTTTTCAAGCGGACCAGGGTTTGCTGGTTTGGTCCGCACCAGAGTCAGAATGAGCGTTCACACCACTCCAAAGGAACCGAACTATCTGTGAAAGCGGACCAGGGTTCATTTAAAGTGGACCAAATGGTGCCAGTGTGAATGCGTCTTAAAGCAGAGTCCTGTACAGGGCTAGTTTTGCAAATCCACACATCTGCAGTGTCCAGTAACAGAACCGACCCATAACTCGTAATTTCCTCCAAGTCAAATCCGGACCTGCGCTAACTTGTTAATTTAAGTCCAGGGACCTCACCCATGATTATACACATCATTTTGCCATCATGCAGTTTTACGTAACGCAGGCCCGCTGTCCAATTTAGATGCGGGAAGCCCTCGCTCAGTAAGCTCCCACTTGTTAATGTAATGCAAAGTGACACAAAGATAACCAATTTTACAGTAATCATCTGTCCGTTGCTATCAGTCTGCTGCATCCTCAGCCCCGGAATGATGTTTCGTTTAATGTCTTCTGCATATTTTGTCAGCCTGCCACATAATACAGGCTGTAGATAAATGTTTTGACTGTTTGACTATAGACTGTATCTCATGGCCCTTCAGAACGTGGTCCTAAACTTTAAACATCCGAGATCTCCCAGTAAACAAACTAAAATTAGCTCCCACAGCACTGTCTCCAATTATATCACACACACAAACAAACATCCATCATACCCCACAGTAGCGATCCTCGTTGAAGATCTGCGGAGGCAGTGGGTTGCCTTTCTCCGGCTGCTTGTCTCTGGGGATATTGCGGTACATCCAGAGCCTCTGCTCCTCCAGCATGGTGATGTCTACTTCCTGGAAGCTGATTCGGTTGGCCTCCAGGAAACCCACCACTGCCTGCTGGTGCTTTTTTACCTGGGACAGGTCGAAACGGACACAAGGAAGAAAGAGGGTGGAGGAGGGATGGTTTGGGATACAGTTGTACATTATGATAAAAATGACAATTGTTACATTAATAATGAGCTAATGTGACCAAAGGCATAAACTCATATTGCCTTAATGTATGTGGACATAAAGGAGCTGGACACTATATGGGTGTGGCTTTCCCTCTGTGTATGCACATTGCTCTCAGCCAAGCAGCTGGGTGCTTACACTCCTGCAATGACAAACAGTAAGCTGACACCCACTGAACCAGAGCATACATGTGGAGTGTACTGTATGTATTCACTATATAGCAACTCAGCTGGACATTAAGAAGGATTATTGATTAGTGGAGGAGATTATGATTAAAATCGGAGCGCTGACATCCTTCTCCTGTACAGTACAGTATCACCTTATAGTACATCAGTACAGTGTACTGGATTTCAGAGGAGGCTATACGCTAAAATCCATCATACATCTCTATATATAATTACTTATCATTCTGTTCTATAAAAGTAATGAATTAGTGTTTGTGTAGACGTAGTTCAACCATGACTGCAGCTGTGTGCCCTCTTGCACCTCCCAAGCCAAGAGGGAGCCCGTCCTGACGACTATGCAACAAACTTTCCCATTCATGGTCTCAGGATGGATGCAACAGCTCCCTGTGGTATTGTTTATGTATGTGCTCTGGGACACTCTGTGTGACTGAAACTGTGTGACAGTGTTTGTCAATGCTGAGAGAAGAAGAAAAAAAAAATCAAGGATATTTTTAGAAGACAGAAAACTCCCACGGAAGGGAAAGTCGAAAACACACTTCAGAGACAGTCCCACGGAGCTCCTGACGTTTATCTTGTGTTCCCAACAGATAGTTAACTTGTGTGTACGAAATAAAATATATCACGTTTCAGGACTTTGTGGGCTCTGTATATTCCACGTCTTGTAGGGGTGGGCGATATGGCCCTAAAATATTATCACAATATTTCAAGGTATTTTTGTGATAACGATATTCTCGATATGACAAATTAGTTTGAAAAATGTATTAATTAATTTAAGAAAACAGTATTGCAACAAAATAAGTGATATAGTTTTACAGTTTGCCTTCAAATATTCAGTAAAAATTAAAATTCCCTCTCATTTCTTTAGTTTGTAAACAACAACAGTAAGGGCCGTTTCATAGTCGACGCAAGTGACGCGAGCAAAACACTTCCTTTCATAGCCAACACACTGACGCAAGCGACGTGGGCAACACTTAAAATGCAATACTTCGATCGCACCATAGGGGGTAGCAGAGTCACCGGTACATTCTGGCTAGCTAGTACTGCTGTAGCTAGTTAGTACTGCTATTCTATTAGAGTGCAGGGCACTAGAACTGTCATATAAATAGGGGTTTGCCCGTACAAGTTCGCAAAGTTTTTCCTCCTCGCCCGCCATATTTCATACCTGCTTCGTCTGTGAATGACAAAAAGTGGTTAATTTCAAGTACGTCACTTGAATTATCACCCCCGCTGGCAACGCATGGTATTACACGCGTCGCTGCATCGCGTATAAAAAAAAAGAAGGACAACACATTTTGAGAGGCAAGCACGCATCATGGCGGCCAACGCGTCTCGATGTGTCCCAATGCGTTTGTGTCTGTGTGCCTTTGCGTCGACTATGAAACAGCCCTAACTCAGAGTGAGATTCAGATTCTGTTACAATATTAATAGTTAAACAAAATAAAACCAACCACAAACTACACGTTTAAACAGCTCCAAGATACAAAAAAATGTCCCCTGGGATCTATATGTATGTATATATAAATCAACAGGTGATTTCCTTCTTTTAGTAAAATCCTAAATAACTGAGTTTTTTTCCACCTGGACCTTTATGCTCTGCGTTCACACATATGTAGTTTTTTGTCGAGCTGTGAGCGTCATGTAGGTTTACATTACCAAAGGTTTATGACAAAATCACGGACTCTTGTGTGAGCACGGCGAGAGAGGACAGGGAGAGATGCTGTGCTGCTGCCAGAGGAGCCGCTGAATGAGTTCCCTCTGAGCAGTAAGTCACTAAAAGAGTACTGAGAAGTCCGGGGCTGTTCATAAAACATTCAGGATGCCACAGTTTATTCCACACTACTGAAGCTGCTCCTCTTTTTGGAACCACTGCAGAGTCGGTAATAATTTCACTTTCAGCCAAGCTTGTATGCCTGAGCATTCATTAACATGACAAAAGGAGTAATTATTCAAAATAATCTGGGGGCAAGACAGTGTGAACAAATATAAACAGGGGCTTTTATTTTGTGGAAACATTTTTCGAATCTGACCCTGACACAATCAGGTTTCATGATATCTGTCCCTTGTGTGCTTGTGTGTGTGTACATGACGTGTGTGTCTTTCATTTAACTGATGCTAAGCGTAACAATGCAGCTATTATTTAACCTTGACGACAGTGAGGGATTGTTCTGGGAAGTTTATTGTAGAAACACACCCAAACAAGATCATCTGTTGTGTCTTCTCTCTGACAACAACTGTCTGTGTGTAAGCCTCATCTGGACTCTCACAAGAAAGTAAATCAATCGCACCAATAAATTCAATCTTTAAAGGCAAACAAATGTCTGTTTACTTTGGTCAAAGGTTACACTCCATATAGAATCAGTGGTCTGAGTCTACGCTGTCTATCACACTGCTGCTCTCCACTATGATACAAATAACATGACCTTCCTCTGAGCTGAGAGGCTGGCAGCGTCAGCCTAAATAATGAAAGAGGTTCCCCCCCAGTGAGGGTGAGTGAGAGTGTGTGTCAGGGGCTGGATGAGTTCAGATTTTGGTGTGCCTGTGGGATTAAAGACACATACACAAATTGCACTCCCCAACAAACATTCACATTACAGTGTTTGAGTATGCATGCATTGTTTGAGAGCACGTTCTTAAATGTAGGGATTAAGTGGAGGTTAATCCCTTAGTCACGAACAGAGAGGGAACACTGGGAAAGAGAGGGCATGGGATAGAAAAAATGAAATAAAATGCAGCTCTACTGAGCAAAAAAATAAACAAAAAACAAACAAAAGAATTAAGGAAATTTCAAAATTATAAACTTAATTATTTTAACTATTTTTTTAGTCACAGATAGAAGGGGTACATGGAGAAAGAGATGAGACAGGTTAGAAAAACAAGAAATAAATGACACCTATCCTGAGGTAAAAAAAAAAAAAATACAGAAAATGCTTAAATTATAAAGTTTTTTAAGACCAATCCTTTTGTCACGGCCAGGGAAGGAAATTAGGAAAAAGAGGAGTTGGGATAGAAGAAAAGAAAATTAAAAAGATAAATTAAAATTAATAAACGACAAATCTTTTAATCACGGACAGAAAGATACTTTGAAAAAGAGAGGGCTTGGGACAGAAAAAAAAATAATTACACCTAACTTGAGCAGCGAAAACTCACAAAAAAATAAAAAAAGAAAATTCTAAAAATATTAACTTCTTATTTGTTGGACCTGTAATAGGCTGTAACACTACCTAAAAAATAGAAACATTTTAAATTATAAAACAAAAAAGAAAAAAAAAAGAAAATACACCTCTCCGGAGCAAAACAAAAAAATTAAAATTATAAACTTTTTTTTATAATTAATCCTACAGTCACCTAAAATATAGAAATTTTTTAAATTAAAAAACATTTTAAATTAAATACACTTCTCCTGAGCAAAAAAAAGAAAAAGAAAAAGAAAATATTTACAAATATATAAATCATAAGCTTTTTTTTTTTTTAAATAAATAAAAATCCTTTAGTCATGGACACAGAGGGACACACAATATAGCAAATAAATACATAAATAAAATAACATAAAATAAAATAAAATAAAATAAAATAAAATACACCTCTCTTGAGCAGAAAAAATAGGGGGAAAAAATCAAAACTATAATTTTGGTTTTTAGATTAATCCTACAGTCACCTAAAAAAAGAAGAAAATTTTAAATTAAAAAAATTAAATTAAATACACTTGAGCAATTTTTTTTTACAAAAACAAAAATAAAAAAAATAAAAATGATAACATGTTTTTTTAGATTAATCCTACAGTCACCTAAAAAAAGAAGAAAATTTTAAATTAAAAAAAATAAATTAAATACACTTGAGCAATTGGTTGTTTTTTTTTACAAAAACAAAAAGAAAAAAATTAAAAATGATAACATGTTTTTTTTAGATTAATCCTGTAGTCATAGACAGAAAAGAAAGTACTTGGAAAATAATATACAAAAAAAAACATATCCTGAGAAACACAAAAAATGGAAACATTCAAAAAATATAAACTTGTTATTTGTTGGATCTACAGCAGGCTGTATCGCTACCACTACAAACTATATTAACTTACATTGCACAGTATTTGTCAGAGGAGTGTTTACGCTTTCTAAGTATGAATTCATTCCTTAGATAATGTGAGGACACATGGTGGAGACTATTTTCAATTATTAAAAACTACATTTATTATAATCACTGAAACATTAGTAAATTACAAAAACAGCAATGAAATGTAAAAAAATTGTCGAGACTGGACCTGATGAGTATCCACTGAGGAGTGTGGGGGGCGTTGTGTGGGGGGTGTAACCTAATTTGCACTTCATTCATTCTGCGCTGATGATTTCCGAAAGAGTGTGTGTTTTGAATGTATGTGTCATAGAGTTAAAAATAACTCCTTTGTAAATGCTGAGANTAACCTAATTTGCACTTCATTCATTCTGCGCTGATGATTTCCGCCCCACTAATCTGCTGTTGTTAAACTGTGAACTGCTCATTTCACGGGGGGGGGGCGGGGGGGGGCGGACGGACGATGACACTGAAGTGGTCTCATTATTGCTTCCCCTTCAGTCTGCTCACACACTCCTGCTCGTCCTTCACCTGTCTGTCCTCCAGAATTCACTGTCTTTCACAGTATTCCCGCCACTCCCGCCATCTCTGTCTCACACACCCATTTCAGTTTAAAGGGATCCAGTCTCACCTTCCCTCCTCACTCAATCACACATAACCCAATTCAAAAGCATTCCCAGTAAATTACATTCACATGAGCTCAGCGCTCAGATAGCTGACCCAAATGGCGGACCTGTTCAAGCGTGCATGACTGTGCTTCATGTGTGTGTGTGAGAGAGAGAAAGAGTGTGTGTTTTGAATGTATGTGTCATAGAGTTAAAAATAACTCCTTTGTAAATGCTGAGAGATTGTGCTGCCCTCTTCTAGAGATGGAGCATGATAAAATAAATATATTACTCATTTCCCCCATTACCTAAGGGTTGAAGCATTCACGTAGGAGTGTTGTTTGACGATTTTCTGCTGGTACTCAATATCAGCTGGGCCTTCGCCATGGCATGTGGATGTAGTCTCCCAGGAGGCACCACAGGAACAGGGCTTCGACTAACGACTATTTTCATTATCGTATTTCTTTTAAATTTAAGATACAATGGGTAACGTTTATAAACATAAAGATTTGTCATATACGTGTTGAAACTGTCACTACATCCACACAAAACTACACAAGGAAGGATAGTCTGTGAAAAAAATCTGGTACCTTCTCCTCCTTGTGATGCTTCTAATGACATTTGCAACGGGCGTAGTCGGTGACACATGAGTGAAATTAACACTGGCGAATACTCACCTCGTGTTCACTTCCATTCAGTGTGAGTGATGGAGCAAATAGAACATTTGCTTGTGGTGGCAAAGCGAATTTGCATCACATGGAGTTCAACTTTACAGAACTTTAACCGGCAAAGTCGCAGCTTTGACCAACAGAAAAGAAGTATATGTGGTTGACTTTGCTTGTTGCTGTATCTAACCACCTGATAATACATGATATTGGCCATGAAAGATACGAAATGTCCCACATGACAGATGCGGCCTGGGTGGCAGTGAGTCAGCAGACGGGCGTGAAATGTCAGAAATGGATAATGTACGAAAAACATCACATTTCATGGTACTTGAAGCTAGTCAGCTCCACTTGGCGTCCAGTTTAATCGGCAACGAAACAAAACGAATACAAAGAATGTTATTGTGCTTTCATGTGTCAAGGGCATATATGATGAGAATCAAGTGTGGAATGGGGAGGCGAACAGTTTTTGACCGCGTTGTGGAAGCTTGATGAAAAGCATCACGTTTGTCGCATGTTCTGTGTTTTGGTGAGCATGTATATATTGTTTTGAGAATAAATGGATCGCCAAATCCAAAGAGATAAAGCGCACTGGACATTGGTTTATTGCAGTCCAGAACACGCATCTGGAACAATTTCCCCCATTCACCCCTAGGTGGCTTTTTTAGACCATTTTGTTTTGTTAAAAAGTCACTGCAAAGCTAGCTAACGTTCGTTTGTTAGCTAGCAAGGTGGCTAGCAATTGTGCTCTTGAACGGCGGTCAATCTGTCAAACTAAAATAAACATGGGTAGGGATTGTTAAGGAAAGGTAACAAATGGTATTTCTCTCCTAAACAGACAAAACAAGTAATTATATTAATCATAAATGAAACAAACACATACACATGACAAATAAACACAAATAACACAGAGCAACGGTCCTCTGTATTTCAAAGCATATTGTCCAAGTGTTGTGCCTGATCAAATATGAATCAGGATTCTGTTACCGCACTGCCTACTTGTCCCTTCAGATGTTTTCAGAAACATATTTTAGTGTACTGTTTAGCTGTGAAATGAGAAGGTTTGCTCTGGCTCATGGGCAGAGCTTAGTTTTTGGCTCGACTGTTTCCAAAATGGTGGCCAGGTTTCAAGCTTTCTCATTTTACAGCTAAACAGTACACTTAAATACATTTCTGAAAATATCTGAGGGGAGAAATAGGCAATGCAGTGATAGAATCTTGATTCATATTTGATCAGCGCTGCCTAGTTTGACAGTTTGACCATAGTTCAGGAGCAGTGATTGACTAACACATTCTCACGCCAACCTCGTCACATGACGTTTGGTCATGGACTTTCCATGCTCAGATACGACGTGCAAGGTACCCTGGGTGCGTTGGTTGTTGACTTTTCCGCTGATGTCGCCAAGCACCGTTAAACTAAAGCAGGGACCGGCTGCATATCATGTCGGATTGGATTTTGACGACTTCAGAGTGAGACCGGATTGCGATTGACAAGCTTGACAGCTGCATCTAAGACTCCTCGGCTCTGATTGGTTGTTTTTGTTCACGCGCAGGAACATAATGCCATCAGATGCATTACGAGGAGGCAGAGGAACATGATTTTTTTTTTCACAGGTTATCCGTCTCATGTACATCTGTGTGGATAAAGTGACAGATTCAGCAAATATGACAAAAAGTTATTTCTATGACCAACTACAGCTTTAATCCATTAACTGATAAGTCTGTTAAATGTCAGAAAATGGTGGCATATTTTAGTTTTTCAGAGCTCAAAGTGACATTATCAGATGTTTTTCGTGCTGACATTCAGTCCAGAACCAAATCATATTCAATCATACACAGAACTCGAGAAAAACAACACATCTGAGAAGCTGGACTTTTCTGTTGATCTTTCATTTCCACCCTACACAACACCCCCAGTAAACGGCCTACTAATTAAGTGTACTGACATAAATCTATGTCCTATACATTTCCAGTAAGCCCTTTGCATAATAGCTGCTGCTGCTCAGTTGTACGGACCCCACCCTAGTGTCACTCAGGAGTTGAGGGAGTTGAAATTAACATCTCACAACACAAATAAGGGTAAGACACTCTGAAACACACACACATATCTGCTGTGTGAGTGAATCTAACAAGGCAAACACAGAGACACTGACTGTATGTCATGTTTGAGGTCATAGTTAATATGGTAAGGTGTGACTAGTACTTTATCTTTTTGAATGGACCACTCATGTCTGCAAATCAAACACATAAGTTTGATAAGAATTTATTTTGTCAGCTTCTACATAATAAAGGCCCCATACAATTTCAATTTAAATGTATATATAGGTTTTTTTTAAAGGCACTTAACACAATAGGCACCAGGCTAAATTAGCACATGCCCAGACCACACAACAAATCACTCAGCCAATTACAAATGCGCATCTCAACCTGCCTTCCTGTCTGACTGATGCTGATCACTTTCACTGCTCCTAAGTCGCACTCACACTCCAGTTACATAACACCAATAAACACTGCTAATATTCCCACATGTCTCTGTAACATGCCCACACACTTTATACACAACTGTCAACAAGCCTGAAATCACATTTGCAAACAAACTCACCGCGACGGAGCCGCTCGAGGAGGCGATGTAAACCTTGATGACCATTTTAATCCCAAATTACTGTCTGACAGTCGACAAACTGTTTGGTTGCAGCTGGTTCCGTTTGTTCCCCAAAAATATCAGACTGGAACTACTGGCTGTGTTTCAGAGGAGGCAACACACGCGTCTCCAGTATTTAAACTGAGCCATGATAATAAAACAGCGTGCGCTCCTGGTGACTGTGACGCTCACAGCTCCTCTCAGCAGCACTGATGCTTCAGGCAGCATAGAAGACTGGACTTCCGGTCTGAGCTTTCAAAATAAAAGCAAGGTCAAACAGTGTGATTGTTCCAAGGAGGGATTTAAAGGAAAACTTTGGTATTTTTCAACCCGGACCCTATTTAACCATGTTTTTGTGTCTTAGTGACTAATGGAGACGACAAGTTTTGAAATTTGTGAGCAAATTTATATCTATTAAAAGTACTTGTTTTGCCACTGACAGGCTCAGATTGTTATTGACAGTGTCAGAGTTCAACCTGTTAGTTTAACAGCAAGATCCTTGTTGGAGCCATGAATTAATTTAGAGATTTTTAAGATTAGTTGGACTTCTTAGTTTTGGGATAGTTTATATTTTTTGTATTGTTAGATAAGATAAGATAAGACACGACTTTATTGATCCCACAACTGAGAAATTCCAGTGTTACAGCAGTCAAGGAGAAAAAAAGAAGAAACGGCAATACATAATAATGATAATAATAATGAGCAGATGAGTTAGATGTTTTTTGTTAGTGTTTTGGGTTATGTTTTTGTGTGTGTGTGACTGTGGTTATGGGAGAGTCAGGTCACATGGGTATGGGCGATGACACACATAATCTATATGAACATCTCATGTTCACCTGTGTGTGTGTTTGTTTGTTTGTTTGTTTGTTTTTGGTTGGGGAGAGTCATTGACCTCACTTTCTTTTGTTGGCTGTGATCATCTTAATTCCAAGTTTGTGCATGTTATAATAAGTTGATTCTTTTTTATTAATAGGCCTACATTTATTTTACATATTTTGGAACTCAGCAAATCTATTGTTGGTGTGTCACACAAGTTAACCAGGCCCAGCCTCAGCATCTCAGCCTCTTTGTCTGACCACAATCAGCCAGAAAATTGCCATTGCTAAACACACCAGACTCCATTTAAATAAACAGTCATTTTAATGTGTATAGAGCCAGCATATTTTCACATCTAACTGGGTGAATTAAGTTTTTTTCAACCAAACCAGAGCTGGTGATATTTGGAACAGTGGAAAGGCAAACCAAGATGGCTTTTGTGAGTTTTATTTTGTCTCTGTCATCCTTGAATAAAGTGGCTTTTTCAATATTAAAATTACTGTTTATTCAAATGGAGTCTGGTAGGTTTGACAATAGCAATTTAAAGGCTGTTTCTGGTTAAATAAAAAGGGTCTTACTCTTTAACAATAATGTCAACCTCTTAAGGGATCATTTTCATAATGTTGGCAGACACTTATACTAACAACCTGAACCTGCCAGCAGCCAAACCAAGCACTTTTGGTGGACATGAATTGATAGTGCACGATTGCCTATGAACTTTTTTGCAGCTGCCGTCTGCAGCCCTGTCACTTGATACTGGACCAGTTTCAAAACTTGTGTTGCTATTAGTTACTTAGACATAGAAACATGGAATAAAAGGATCTAGGTTGAAAAATAAGCTACCTAAGTTATCCTTTAAGACTTATTCTTTCTTGGAGAAGAACAAAAATTGTGTTTGAAAAGTGTTTCATGCTGTGAAATTCATCAATACTATAACATTACTAAATTACTATGGCATGACCCAAATAGTTTATAGTCTGTGTGTGCTTTTAAGTGAAAAACCCAGATTTAGTTTCCCCATATTTCACAACCAAGCTCAATTAAACGTTATTTAAATGTTTATTTTGAAAGGGAAATAAAATCCTTCCTACTTCCGCTGGACTGTAGTTATATCAGCCAACTTGACGCAGGTACCTCACACAGTTTGAGCCAGGTTTGTGCTGAGGTTGAAAGCAGGGAAATGTAGTTTTCAGGATTCTGGCAGCAAGTTTGTTTTCTGTCAAGCTGGTGTGTTTGTCACTTTAGCAGCATGTATCAAATTTCAGTTAAATTTAGGGAATATGGCTCAGTTGCACACTCGTGTGCTTTTGTCTTGCAATACTCGAGATACTGCTACCAATATGCCTATAAAAGAGTTTCAATATGCATTGCACAAAGTGAAGAGATCATATCAGCAACTCTGAATGTTGCAAGTTTTGTGACAATGGCATGCCACAGATGGACAGATAGCACAGATGGGTCATGACCTAAATCTCAAACACCAAGCAAATAATGCTGCAGTGACAGACATCATATATGCACACATCCTGCAAATGTTAGCACAATAGAAATATGCATTGCACAACATGACTAAGAAACTATAGCTTAAGGATGCTTGCCTAAAGCCCTGAGGGCCGCAGAGAGTGTTGATGTGTTTAAAAGCAAACTCAAGACCTACCTTTATAGCCTGGCTTTTAATTGAACTTTGTCTTTTTTATTTTGTATTTATTATTATTGGGTTTTTATCTTTATATTTATTTTTATCAATCTGTTTTCTAGCTTGATAGTCTTCTATTAGACACTAAGCACATGTGTGGTGCCAATTGATTACAGTCACCTTTATGCACATAATGCATAAATAAACTTACAGCTATTTATATCACGACCATGATCACAACATGCACAACAGCGCCACTGTGGTGTTACAGCGGTACTGCAGGGAGTGCTGCGGTTGCCATGGTACAGCGTCGGCGGTGGACTGGAGCAAACCTCAAGGCGTGGACCTGAAAAAATAGCATCTGAACGCCTCTGGTTGTCAGGATATCTCCATCTTAGTTTAACTGTGGATAATTACAGGACGGCGCGTTTCAGAAATGACTGTTTGTATCCAAAAAGGTTGGACGTCTGTGCCATCGCTGCTTATATCCAACGGTAGCTAAGTTAGCTTAAGTTCATGCTAGCTTGCTAGTAGTTGAAGCTATGTGGCTAACATTAGCTTTTCGATTCTAAACAGGAAACCGTTTATTGCTGGAAAATTTTCGCCAACCAGACAAATGCAGCAAGATTTAAAGAGTGAAAACGGAACACGAGCAGGTTGGTGGCAGGAGTCGCTAAGCGGTAATGTTAAAACACAAACCACCTGTTGATGCTCGTTTTTGTTGCTATGCTAGCAACTATGCTAGCTATCATCCATAAGTCAGTTTTTCATCCAGCTAAAGCTAACGTATGCTAATGCCAGTACGCCACAGTGCTGTTTGGAAACTTGTCTACTTTCCTCTATTGTTCACAGCTATTTTAATAAGGTTGCATACGAGTATAGAGCTCACTGAGATGTGTTGTTGGCTGCTAACCACAGTGTAGCTCTCTAACCTGTCAGGCAGTGTCACGACAACAATGCACCTGTCAACAGCAGACGGTCTGCTTTAATCCTCTCTGTCCGTGTCACGGAGAGCAGGCCGGAGAAACTGTTACTATAGCTGTATTTAGCCTTTGATAACACGCATCTGTTTGTATATTTGTTTTCACCAGAGAGCCTGTGACTTGGCTGCATCGACTCTTTCAGCTGTTAGCGTTATTAGGAGCCTCCAGGGACACTAAACACCATGAAGCAGAAGATGTGAAGGATTATGTCAGCAGAGATGATGAGCATATAATGTAAACTAACCTATGAGGTGAGTGTTATAAGGTGCCCTAACGTTGATACTACTGTGCATCTGGGTATATGTGATGATAATGGTTATTTATATAATTAAATCACTTATTTTCATCATGATCATTTGGCAAAAATGACACTAAAATTGTAAAGTAATTCAATGTGAGTGAATAGCCTTCATCACTATGTGTCTGTTAGTGTATATTTTGCTCTAGAGACTAGCGAGGATAAAGAACAGGGTGTCAACTGGTCCTTAAAAAGTCTTTAATTTTATTAAATTCAGATTCGATGGGTCTTAAATTTCTCCAGCCTGACAGACACAATGACTGTTTACAATCACAGGACAGACCGAAGAATTGCAGTAATAAGTAGCATTTATGACAGCGATTAGATTTTGATTTCTTTGGTCTCAAATTTCATATAAGGTGGTTTTACAAAAGTCTTTAAAAGTCCTAAATTTATCTTGGTTATATCTGTCGACACCCTGAAAAACATGACAGCCATTTTTTTATTGTTAAAGGTCCAGTGTGTAAGATTTAGGGGGATTTAGTGGCATGTAGCAGTGAGGATTGCAGATCGCAACCAGCTGAAACTCCTCTCGGTTAGAGTTCCTTTAGCGATCATAGTTTAGGAGGTTTTTAGCAGGAGATGAAGAATCCACAGAGGTGTTGTCTTCTCCAAAACAAACAGACCAGGTGATTAAAACTGGTGAAAACACTGAATAAGCAGTTTCATGTTAAAAAAATCAGTGTTTTCCTGACGCTGCTCATCGCAGAGGGGACACACAAAAAAATGCAAATAGCCCTATCTAATGCCAGTGTTAGGCTTGTCTGGTCTGGGCTACGGTAGAAACATGGCGGTGAACGTGGCGATCTCCGCTGACAAGGACCTGCTCCCTACGTACTGTAGATATAAACATCTCATTTCAAGGTAACGAAAACACACTTATTAGAATATATTCCATTTCTGCCAATACATCCCCCTAAATCCTACACACTGGACCTTTAATATCTCAAGTCTGTTTGTTCATTCAACAAAGCTATTTAACAACTAAAACACTGTTTTATAAAACAGGTTTGTATTCAGGTCCTTTAGGATCTCTCCTAATTGCCCTGCTTCACAAGTGTGCTCCTTTCTATTTATGGTGACGGTGCTGTGTGTACTGGTGTTGCCATAGATACTTGCCCATCAATTGATTCTATAATTGTGAGGGCTGATGAAAGGGCTGTATGACTCCATGACCTTTACACACAATTAACATACATGTTAAAGGGCACACTGGCTCTTGAATTCTATTTTTATTCTTCAAGGTACTCAAGGTTTTTTTGAAGGTCCAGTGTGTAGGATTTAGGATTTAGCCATATTTTGTAGTGTATAATCACCTGAAAATAAGCATCTTTGTGTTTATCTTACCTCAGAATGAGCCGTTGAAATCTACATATGGAACGGGGAGTTGTTTATGGAGATCACTATGTTGCTCTACTATGTTTCTATAGTAGCCCAGGACAGACAAACCAAACACTAGCTCCACAGATAGGTAGGGCCATTTGTGTTTTTGTGTCGGGCACTGTATTTAGAAGCCAATCTGTGGCAAGCAGTGCAAAAAAAAAAATACTGATTTGTAATGTGAAACTGCTTTGTTTAGTGTTTTTAATGGTTTGAATCACTTTGAAGTTTTAGCTGGATGAAAGTTGCAGTCCTCCCCACAAGACACCACTAAATCCCCCAAATCTTACAAACTATTTCTTTAACAACAAAAAAAAGCGGAGGTGCTGGACCTTTTCATTTTGTTTATGTTTCATACACATGGGCTTTTTCCAGAGAGAAAATGTGTTGGCCATATGTGTGGAAATGTTTAATGTAGGATTTGCCTGATGTAGACAAACTAAATATACCCATTAGGCTGGCAACATAAAAGGTCAACCTTCTACCTTTCATACAGTGTATGTTAAAACTTTATAAAGACATATGAATATCACTTTTATTTGTACTTTATTCCCTCTTATTTATTTGTAATCTTTGAACATGTGTGTACGTGTGCGTGTCAACGCAGTCAGGAGTAATAATCAGGCTGTTTAATAAGTCACCAGGGCAGACGGGGGCAGGCTAGTATTCTTTATGTAGCAGCAGCGGTGTGGAGTAGTGATATCATACATCATTCAGCCTCATGGAAAATTCCACCTCATGTGTGTTGTCGCTTAGTGACCAAGACACACAATACGGAAAACCTGAGAGAAACTGGCTGGCCTGGCTTCTTATTACTGTTTTGGATGAATTTTAAGAATTATCACCGGGGTTGCACGGTGCAAATGATGAGGTCAGTTTACTGGGGGACTTTTAATTCAAGTCTGTTAAATCAGGTAAGTTGCACCCTGTGTAATGAAGTTTTATATTAAGGTGTAGCTTAGAGAAAAATTCTAATGTTGTTTAAAATCTGATGCTTATTTCCAACTTTCTCAGCATTTGCTCTCAAAGTGACAACATGGAATCGGAAAACATAGCTGACCCGTATGAAGACAACCGGGATCGAAGTCGTCAGTCACACCAGAGTACAAAGAAGGATTCCCGAGCGTCGTCTTCCCAAAAACACAAAAAGAAGTTCCGGGACAAGATCCATGACGAGGGTGAAAAAGAAGGCTGTGCTGACAGTAGATCGAAAACCCGAACTTGGCGTTCAGATCCAGACCGGGACCAGATATCAGATGGAGAGAGACGGAGAAGTAGTGGGTCGTTTTACTCAGAGGACTATGAGAATGATTCACCCTCAGAGGGCTCGCTCACACCGTACTCCCAGTCCCGGACTCCATCGCCTACCCTTCACAGAGGGGTGCGGGCAAAAAGGATTTCTAACAGCCCCTTCTACAAGACAGGTGTGTAAAGCAAAGATATGATCATATATGGAGGGATAAATGGATGAAACCTAACCCTCACTGGTTAAAATACTGTCCAGATGATGGCAGTGTTGGGCAGATTTTAACATGGTGATCTCTGCAGGACAAAATCCTCTTTTGAGACATGAAGATTTGTATGAGCAGTTTTAAGTAAGGTTGTTTTGGATCTATCTGTACACTCAACCTTAGCTTATATTCACCACTACAAGAGTTCATGTGTGTCAGTATTGGCCTGTTGAAGTGTTCATTGTCATTACCTATAAATTATTTCTTCATCATCATCATGTGTGTCTCTACCTTGCAGGTGGTGTAGGGCGCCGAGGCGTGTCTCGCCCACAGCGTCTAGGTGGCCAGCCTCTGACTCAGCAGCATCGCAAGGGAGTGCGCTCACAAAGCAAGGAGTCCACCCCCCCTAAAGATCTGGACCTGGTGACCAAGAGGATGCTCTCGGCCCGCCTACTAAAGATCAATGAACTGCGTAACTCCCTTGCTGAGCTCCAGCAGCGCACCGATGAGCTGCAGAAGGAAAATCGAATTCTCAGACAGGTAGACCTACACCTCTGTTTAAAGGAATACTTCTCCCCCCAGTGATTATTTGTATATCAGTTATGCACCCCGTGTTACATTGAAACACCGCTGCAACTTTTCTCTGCAACGTTCTAAAATGGTTTTGTCTCGTCTAGTCTCACGTTTGCTCAGTTCTTCCCAAAGTCATAGTCATTTTGGGCTGAAGTATTCCTTTAAGTTTGGGTTAAGTACATGAGACCAGGAAATGTAGAGTCAATCAATCCTAAAATCGAATTTAATCTTTTCAATGCTGCAGCTTCAGGTACGCCAAGAGAAAGCCCTGCAGCGCTACGATGACACAGAGAGCGAGATTTCCCAGCTGCTCGCGCGCCACAACAACGAGACCCACGTGCTGCGCGAGCGGCTCAGGCGCACTCAGGAGCGGGAACGGGTAGCCGAGAGGCAGATGAAGGACAGCGAGGAGCAGCTGCAAAGGAGTCGGGCGACCATCGCGCGACTGAAGAAGCTTGTAGACCAGCGAGAGTTGGGAGCTAGAGACGAGCTGAGCCGCAGGCTGGAGGAAGAGAAGACGCGGGCTCAAGAGGCAGAACGAAAGATTAAGGTAAATTAATTGTAGATTTCATGTGTTTACTATTTATAATAGAGCTGGGCTTTGCAAATGTTTCAGTTCTCTAGACATTTGAGAGCCTCTGAATTGTATTTCATTCAGGGGGAGTTGCCAAAATATATCAGGTTTTTGTTTATACAGTATCTTACTGGCTCAAGTGTACAGGCCAGATAAAAACAACCTGTGCACATTTCTGTTTCCATTGTCGTCTTGAGGTGTAGCTTACAAATTTGACTCCTTGGTACCAGATTATTGGTGTTTGGTTTACAAAATGACACCATAGCTAGACAAACAATAACTTGCACATGCTCATTTTCACCAAATATGTATGTATGGACATCCATGAAAGAAATTCCATCCTCAGAATTGATTTCCCTTTTGTCATGGGGACGCTGGGAAATGTGTTTGTTTATCCGTGTGTGTTTGAAGGAGCTGGAGCGCAGCATGGAGCTGAGCAACAGCAGTTACCAGAGGCAACTGGCTGCAGAGAGGAAGAAGACAATCAGTGCCCAGGAGGAGATCAGGACTCTGCAGGAAGAGCTGGAACGACTGACCAATAAACTCAAGGTTGACACACAGACAAATACACTTCGAAATACCAACTGGAACAAACTGTATCCGGCTTTATGACTGGGTATAAAAGCAGCATCGTATGTCATTTTCACTGTGTTGATTTCTTATCAGGAGAAGGAGAGAGAGCTGGACGCTAGGAACATCTACGCCAACCGCATGATGAAACCCCCAATTAGAAAAGATGTTGACAGTGGCACGAAGCGGAAAGGTAAGGCCGAACTGTTTGTGGCTGAGAGGGAGACAGAAGCTCATTTGTGCAGTTAACCAAACTGTCTGTCAGAAATCCTTAAGCTCTAATGATGTCTCTGTTGTTCCGGTGGTCATGGAAAACCTGGAAGAGTCAAAGACAGTGTGTTCAACAAGTTTTGCATGTATATGAAAGTAAAAATGGTTTTGAAAAGCTGCTGAACATGGATGCTGAGAGATATTGGTGATGAAAGTAGTGCTCTTTATCAAAGGAGAGGTTTGGAAAAGGATAAGCAAAATTAGCTCTACCCTGCTTTTGTTTCACACACAGTCCCCAGCAGGAGCAGCACCAAGGCGGTGCAGGCTAAAGACAGGGCGTCTAGTCTGGATTTCCCCACACCTCCCCCTGCCATCACCGATGCCAATGAGTACACCGAACAGACACCTGACGAATACCTATCGCTCAAGGTAAAGTCACTCCGCTTCACCCGACGTCCATACTTTGTCTTTTGTCGTTGTTATTTGTGCGTCATTCTGTCTTTCGATCGATTTATGTCAGCAGGAGCTCGACAGCGCGGACAGACATGCAGAGACAGAGGACAGACATCAAAAGTGGGAACAGCAGAAGATGAGAGATGGAGAAAAGGAGAAGGAGTTGGTGAAGGAGAAAGAGAGAGAGCAGGAGAAAGAGGAGAAACGGCAAATCAACCAGGAGCTTAATGCCCTCGAGGAGAAGGCAAAGACACTAAGAGATGGTAAGAAAAGCAAAGAGTATATGCTACTCTGTTGTATTTAGAAAATTGGTAAAAAGTACTTGCCGAACTCCTCCTGTCTCTGAAGGGGAGATGTATTCGATTTTCCCTAGTCAATCATCAGAGATCAATGTATTCGCCTCAATCTAACATAATTCTTAAGGCCCAGACAACCAAAGTGACATCAAAGAGCAAGTAGCGACGAAGGCTAACTGTTGCATCACCTCACATTGCCTTTGTCTTGGCCAAAGAGTTGCACTCAAATACACCACAAAGACTATAGCCAGTGGCCAGCTAACACGTACACTCTGCGGCTGCATGAGAGGCATAAACGAATAATACTGTGCGCTAGGGAACAGTAACACAAACAATTACAAACCATTTTTGCTCAAGAGCTAAATAGCTAACGTTGTTTTGATCTCCTGCCCTCTTGACTTTAGCCGTTTGTTTACCTTCCTGGCTTCCGTTTCTGCACTGAGAGTGGTTTCAGTCCCCACCAGCTCTGACGCCTGTTAAACATGCTGAATCAGCCAAAAAAACAGCCAACAAGGGCAAGCTAGGGCCAATGGTGCGAGACACACCGCCAAACTTGGGCAACAGATGTTCATCAACAGCCTGACATTGACCAACGGCTGACTGTTGGCTTGGTGTGTCAGAGCTTGAACACTGATGCATAGCCATGCCGACATACCTGTTTTGCCAGGGTTTTAAGAATGGAGCGGAGTGAAGTAAAAACAAATTACAATGTCTATCTTGTCTATAGTGGTCGCCATTGTTGTTAATACTCCTCACTGGTTTCTGCAAACAGCTTGACAGCGTCATTATTTCCACCTGTGGAGCTAGTTGGCGAAACGTTAGTCCTCCCGTGGTGCTCATTGGAGCGATTGTTTAACTGAGAAATCACTGTTTCATGCCACTGTGCCAGATAAACAACTTAACTTGGTGGAGTGGGCAGATTCAAAGATCTGAAACCAAGTAAAAAAAACATACAAGAAGACAACAGTGATGGATGTGTCTTATGTTTACAGGCTGGGAGAAAAAGAAAGAGGAAGAAGACAGAAAGAAGACAAGCCCCCTGTTCGACCGGGAGGAAGAGAACAACAGGAAGCGTGGCCATGTCCAGGAAGAGGTGGAGAGGTGGAACCAGGAGGTTCTGGCCAATCAGCAAGCAGCAGCGGAAGCACGTCGTAAAAAAGACCAGCTGCTGGCTAAGATGCGTGAAATAGACCATCAAGACCACAGAGCCCAGGATGCCATCTTCTCTGAGTCTAGTCCCTCTGAGTCCAATAAGGCTGCCAGTAACCATTATTCTCCTCATCCTCCTGAGCAGAGGAACCATAACTCTTCCATTTTTAACCTCACAGAATCAGAGGATTTGGACAGTTTGCGCACCGGTGCTGGAAGCAGGGACGGCGGAAGGAGAAGATCAGGCATGGAGGGCGGAGCTGCTTTACCAGGAATGGGGAGGCGAGGGCTACGGCCTCAAATCTCCAACGACGACTTGGCATTCGGAAGCTACGCACCTTCTTTCGGACATTCGGCTTCTCGAGGCTCCTCAGGCTTCCCTCCACCTCCACCTCCACCCAAAGAGGACAGGGACTCTGCGTTAGAAGCAATAGGTATCTTTAGTCTCAGAGGGACGGAGACAGAGAAAGAAAAGGAGACAGAAAGAGCAGGGAAGGACAGGAAGTCTAGCCTCATGCAGCAGCTATTTGGCGCCGTGGCAACACCTGCTGGTGACAGCGTGAGCACCTCCAATAAAATGGAGGTCCTCAACAGTCCTCCAACGACCAATGGAGTGCGTTCAAGAAGGGACGGATTGCTCAGCTTCAACTCAGGGTCCAACACGCCTCCAGCGTCCTCCTTGAACACTGTGCACATCGCAGATAGCAGGCCTGCCGTCCGTGCCATCACATCATTCGATGATGACATAGAGGAACTTACTTTATGAAGATAATTTAGATAATACTATCTGACTCATTTAACTTGTGTGACTGTTTATGTTTTATGTAGGACATTTCTAATTTAATGTGATCTTCAAGCATTCAGGTGCATGTGCGTAGACACATGGATGACAAAGATAGTGTTTCTAAACTGGTGTTATAGGATTTTGACCCTTTGCACTTCCTAGTGTCGTGGAGACGGTGGCTTTTACTGGTAGTTTATGTAACCAGCAGAAGGATAGCAGCGCCACAACACACAGAATCCCTTCTTCTATAATATGTTTCCAATTCTAAAAAGCAAGCAGTACAATCACAAGGCAGTGGCGCCCCCAACTGAAGGCCAGGGATGGACCATGGCTACCTTGATACAAAAGCTGTGGAAGGCTCATTTTTACGCTAGCGTTAAGGTACTGGTATCTTCAACCTAAGACATCCATTTGTACTAACTATGTCGGCAAACCTTGTTGGGAAGGAGGCCAAATAATGCTCCAAAGGGAGGCAAAATTTTGGCGAGGGAACAACTGGCATGGCCACTTCACCCAAGAGTCTCCATTTAACTTGTGAAGGCTTGTTCCCAGTTCAATGTTTTGTTAGCTCCATATTGACTTAGCTTCCAACTAGTCTATGTACCTTAACAGCATTATGGAATTCCTGAAATTAACTGGTTTTGGTGTGGCACGCCAAGCTTTTCAGTGGCCCCATCTGGCCTCGTCTACGTGGGGCGCCATTGACATGATGAAACAGACCTTGGCTGCAAATCACATTTCTTTTGTCTCTCATTGTCTTTTATTTGGACAAATTTTATCCCACAAAATTTGGGCAAAATGTTTGTGTTATTATAGAATCCATGCCGTAAGAATGTACCACTAAGCAACATGACAATCACAGTATATTTAGACTGCTTGCTGAGTGTCTCACAGCTATTTAAAACGGGTTATTTCACAACTTTCACAACAAAATGTCAGTTTTAAGTAGGTTTGTATCTTTGAATATTATATTGATACTGATTAAATGTCCCAGTACAAGGAAAGTTTTGCTGAATTGGGAAGCACATAAGAGATGATGCTGAGTTAGCACACACCTTAAGGTGCAACCTAGACACATCGTCCGTGATGTAACCTGGGGTCATCGCCCAGGCGACCCAGCCAGGGTTGATCAGACCACAGCCTGTCTGACTTCTTGTGTGATCCACAGCTCACCCCTTTTGATCCACAGCCATCTTGATGCCCTTTAAGCAGCATCAGTGATGGTCCTTATGGCTCTCATGCTGTGCAGTTCTCTGATCCCCAGCAACTTGAGGGCTATGTAGAGCGACTGGCTGGCAAATCCCACATCGGGTCTTCTATCCCCTGCTTCGGCATTCACCTGTGAGCTCCTCATGCTTGGCCTTCTTCTATTCAAACGCCTCCTCCAGGGCACAGTCGATTCCAGCAGGACCACCTGCCTTGAACATGAAGGAGTACATGAACCATGTCAGGCCTGAGCGTTGTCACAGCTATGGTGTCTGTATTTGAATTTTAAGAGCTACTGAATACTTAAAAATATTAAAATTTAACTGAAGTCATAGAATTGAAATAATTTACTTTGTAAACTATGTCTTTAAAACACTCATCAAAACATACTTTAAAGGCCTTTTTTTTTTTTACAGTAAATCTTTTGTGTGTGTAGTTTCTATCCTTCTTTTATCAATTTCATTATTTATTTATTTTTATTACACACTGTTTTATTTGGTATTAGCCTATGCTCAATATTTTTAGTGCCGTTTTTATTTTGATGCTGTCTTTGTCTCATAAAGCACTTTGTAACTGTGTTTTGAAAAGTGCTATACAAATAAAGTTTATTATCATTATTATTATTATTATTTATTAATGTTTTGAATTCACCTCTTTGAAAATGAAATAGGAAATTTTTTGATTTGCAGTTTAAATTTGAAAATTCAAGTTGACATTTTCAAATAGCTATTGAAGAACGTTAAATAGGTATTTGAAATATTTTAAATTTTTGACTTGAGTTTTTGGATCTTTTTTATTGAGAAACTTTTTTGGGGTCTGAATTTGTGAACATAAAATATTTATACAAATACAGCTTTTGCAAATAAAAATCATTTTAATTTCAAGGAGGAGGTGAATTCACAACAAATGAATTCAGATACAAAGTAAAATATTTCAATGCTATGAATCCAGTGGTGCTTAATTGTCCGTATTGAGTATTCAGTGGCTGTTCAAATTCAATCACTTAATGTCTCTTATTTCCTTCCATATTCGAAGGCTAGTGTAGTTGCGTGTCACATTAAATCAGTGAATTGAATGTTGTATTTTAACGAAAAGATATTGCAGGACATATTGTAAAACAGTAAAATATTAGTAATATTGGTTGGCAAATTTACACTACATAGGCTGTGTTACCTTTATTATAAGGCTCAAATATGTTTTCTGCTTTTTTGAATATTGTTTGGTCATAAATGTCTCTTTTGATCATAAAAGTGTCTGACCCCTGCCCCAGTATGCTCCCAGGCTCTCGTCCCCAGCACCATGTGTAATGTGATGGCAGCACTACACTCCTGCAGACAATCAGCTAAAGCTACAAGCTACATTGAAGTGTTTTTATCTGTATTTATTTATTGACTTTATAGACTTTTTATGCGACTTACAACTCCTAATGTGGCACAACTTTATAATAACCACACTGCGCCAGTAAGCTGTAAAATTAATACTTGTGTATTTTTCACATATGTCCACTTTGACACGTTTTTAAAGAGCTCTTTGTATTTATTCTGTCAGAATTTATTATATCAGTCACTTTCATAAGGGTCATTTGAAAACTTTGTGGTTAATCAGTCTATTTATGTGTCCAGTTTTTCACATTTTGTACTTCCGGTCCAGTTATGAATAAAAAGTGTATCTGTGGTATCTTGTTGGATGAAAATAAATAATAGTGAGAGTGAAGCTGTCGCCTTTCCATCAGACTGTGGCGCACTTGCAGTGTTATTCATGAGGCGGGAAGTCTGCGAGGGATTCCTGGGATGTCTCCAAGCAACCAGAACCTGACGCAACCCTCCCGCCCCTCCTCCGGCAGCTCTCTGCTCACAAACAAGAGGAGCGTGGAGCTGTGAGGTGGATGATATGAGAGAGGGAGCCGGCTGCAGATGGTGTTCACTGATGTGGCGGCTTGGATCCAGGCTGGAGGACTACACGGTGAGCTGCAGCAGAGGGACTCTCACAAGGTAACAGAGCCGCACAGTTTGAGTTACAGTGATCAGGGTGATGCCGGTGGTGTTTGACTCTGCAGCGGTGACAGAGCTGCAAGAGGAGGGTAACATGACTGTGTGCTCATGTGGAGGATATGTGGACGCAGGATCACTAAGTTTATCTGTTTAACTTTAGTTTTAAAGTACTATGTATCATGCAGAAAACTGAGAACTGGCTACATGTTCAGATACACTAACTTGGCTGCATGAGCTAAATGACAACAATAAGCAAACTTTACCACAACTTTATACTCCTGTAGTGAAGTCAAAGCATGTTCATTTTTACAGTCAGAACTCCAGAGAATGAAGAGAAGCATTAAGTTGTATTGCTGTTATTAACTTTCATACTGTGACAATGTTTTCTCAATGTTTTTTGCTTGTAAGTTATTAAGGAGAGGACAATGTGTCTGTGCATGGGTGTAGATATCAGGGGGGACACAGGGGGACATGCTCCCTTCAATATTTAGGGATGCATGATATAGAGATTTTTTGCCGATATCCAATATGCCGATATACAACAACTTATATGGCCGATAACAGACACCGATATTGATATATCCACTTTTTCCCTACCTAATTTTAGTGATCATCAGTGGAATTAACATCATATTATGCATGCTTACTCCTATTGTGACGGCCCACCAGCAGATGGAGACATGACATGGTTGTTAACGTATGCAATATTTATTCATTGTGCAAATTAAGAAAAAGCATGTTGGTCGATTCTGGTAGTTCATTTTAAAGCCAATATTGGTTGATACCAATGACATGCCGACAGTATTGTGCATCCCTATTTACACCATAAATCAGTGCAGAAAATGCAAAAAAAAAAAAAAAATGAAAGTAGCAGAGGACTTATTTTGACACAGTTAAAGACAATGACACTATAGATCGATGCAAAAAATGCACAGATTGGTGCATAATAATTCACCGGACTGCACACAGGGGACACGCAGGGGACCTGTCCCCCTGAATATTTAGGGTGTGTGTTTGTTCCCCTAATAAATTAATAAAAGTAGCAGAGGACTTTTATTTTGACATGATTGTAAAATTGGTGCATAAAAATTCACTAGAATGCACAGGGGGGACGTAGGGGACATGTCTCTATTAGTATTTAATACATGTGCATTTGTCCTCCCACCCCAACTAAATCATGGAAGCAGCAGAGGGCTTTTATTTTGACACATTTAAAGACATTTACTCCATAGATCAATGCAAAAAATGTAAAAATGATGCATAAAAATTTCCCAGAATGTCCAGGGAGGACGCAGGGGACACATTCCCCTCAGTATTTAGAGCATGCATTTGTCCTCCCCCCCAAAAAAAACAAAACATGTAAGTAGAAGACTTTTATTTTGGCATGATTAAAGACATTGACACCATAGATCGATTAAAAAAAACAAACAAACACAAATTCCTGCATAAAAATTCACCAGAATGCACAGTGAGGACACAGTGGTCACGTCCCCCTCAAGTACCTTTCATTATCTACAACGTGCATATGTCCTCCCCAACAAAAACATGATAAGAGCAGTAGAGGACTTTTATTTTGACATAATTGAAGACATTTACACCACAGATCAATGCACAAATTGGTGCATAATAATTCACCAGAATACACAGGGAGGATGCAGATGACATGTCCCCCTCAGTATTTAGCAGGGGTGGGAATCACCAGAGGCTTCACGATACCATATTATCACGATACTTACGCAACAATACAATATTATTGCCATTTTGCAATGTGCTTAGTATTGTGACTACATATATTGTGATGTATTGCGATTTAATACCTCTTTTAACTGCAAATTGTGTTCCCATTGAAAAAATCTGTCAACATTTGTTTTATCTAATCTCATGCCAGTCATTTTTACAGCATCAAAATGTGTCAAATGGACTGAAAAAGCAACTGATTCTATTGATCTAGCATTCTACCGAAGTTTAATTTTTAGTTGCAATATTAATAATTTATATGATAAAAGAATTGATACTTGGCTTTCTTGTACTGATGCAATATTGCCAGCAAAATAAGGTAATACTCTGCTGTATCAATTTCTTTTTCACCCCAAGTAGGTCTATTTAGGACATGTGCATTTATTCCCCCCAAAAGAAGCAGACTCCAATAGCAGAGGACTTTTATTTTGACATTATTAAAGACATTTACACCGTAGAAAATTGTTTGATGCTCAAAGTTTTCTGGCAGAGGACCCCTAAACTCCCTGTCTCATATGTGTCCCCCACAATGTTGAAATGAAACAGACGCCTTTTTGTGTGTGTGTGTGTGTGTGCGTGTGTTATACATGACAACATCCTATATATATAACACCTGTTGACGCTGGTACGCAGTATGAGCTTTCTTCTGTATTTGTGGTTGGTTCAGGCTGTTAGTGTGTCTCACTTTGAAGCACAGACTGTTTCATTAAGTTTCTGTTGCCATAACGAAGGAGTCCAATAAGCCACAGTAATCGGGTGTTTACCTTTATGAATAGCTTTTGTGTCAGGCTGCTCATCCCTTTGAGTCAACTGTGATCCTGCTGATAGTTTCTATGGATAATGTTTATAAGTATACACTAAAGAAAATACATTTATTATATTATAATACACTATTATATTCCATTTCTGCCAGTATATCCCTCTAAATCCAACACACTGGACCTCTTAATGGAAATGACTCAGATGAGCTACAGACTAAAGCCTGATTAGTTACTCTGCAGTCATGGTTGTTATGTAGACATGCCTCCATGTGCCAGATAGGAGAGCCAGACTTCCTAAATTCTTTAGCCAGACCAGGTTTTGGCATCTCATAACGCCACAAAATAAATTTTATTGGTGTGGCAACGTTGCCGGGCAATCAAACTCTGCTGCCTTGAAACCAGAGGAATGTATGGGTGATGCTCAGCTGGGACATTTGGATAATGAGGATAAATGGTCTTTGTCAGTGTTTGTATTTGCCCCGGACTGCATTTGATATTCAGGATGTAAATTTTGGCTTCCTTAAGAATAAAAGATTTCCTGCTGGTCTATTGAAAAGTGGCAGAGTTCACCAAAAGTGCCTCCAAAACGATGAGGCGGCCAACAAGAGGCTGGTTTGGGGCTTTTGTTGCAATGATTCTAAACCCTTTATGTCTTTATAATTGTGATTACAGCTCTTTATATAACCGCGCACACACACTTTGTAAACCTCTGCGCTGTGCAGTTCCTGTTCACAATATAAATCAATACCTTCCTGCACACACAGGGTCTTTACACACTCTTTAAAAATGCATGTGGACGCATGGATTTTCCTGCTCCTTCACTGGTCTCCTGTAACATGTGGTCTGATTCCCTTAGAGAATGAGAGGATCTGTCTCGGGCATGCTCTGCACAGTCAGAGGTCTATTTTACCTTGCAAAACAGCCAAGCCTATCATTAGATACAGGGGCAATGACTTCACTGCGGGTCTGCTCTGCCCATTATGGAATAACTGAGCACTAACCACTTATTGAGTGCTTTAAGACTTTGTAAGAGGACACTGGGCAGAGAGTCTGCTGCTGCTGCTGCCACTGTTATGAGAGTGTTTTCAATATCACTTACTGTAAGAGGCTGCGTTAAAGATTTAGTGTGTGACTTTATATCCTGAGTCAGTCTTCCACACTCAGCCCGGTGTTTCTAAACTGGCCAGATTAAAAAATACTTAGCTGTAGATGCCATATGTTTGTGGAAATGTAATTGTGTGTTGATGTATAGCACGATAAAATAGAGGTTCATAACTTTGTAATCATGCTAACCTCATGGCTTTATGGATAGCTGGGGGTCGGTCCACCATTTTGGACCAGTCCAATATATGTCAACAACTGCTGGACGAGTTGGCGTGTCTCTTAATCAATGGTGCCTCCAGTCACCCATGACAGTACAGTGACCCCTACAGGACAAATCAGCAACCTGCACATATTTTACACCATGGATGCTCCTATAACATGTGGTCATATTTTTGCATATGTGGATCCATTTTTACATGAAACAGGTTCACTTCCTGTCAGTTTGTGGGTCATGTTACATTTATGACTTTGCTCCTGTGTATTTGCATAATTTTGTTTAATTCCAACCACAGCAGGATCTGTAAATAAATATCTGTGTGAGGTGCAGTTACTCACCACGTCAGCAGGTGGCGACATTCTCTCATGGGGGATAACTGCACCACCTAAGCTAAAACAACGAGCCTATGTAGCATTAGCATCCTTAACACTAATGACAACTGAAAACAACAAGGACAGAAGTTAGCCGCCATTAGTTTGTTTCCAGTGAGCATGGGGAATTTATGCCTTTAAGTATGAGCACACATTACATTTAATGTTAACCATGTGAAATAAAAATGCTCTGTTAGCACCAAGGATAATATTATCGCAATGCTTATTTTCAGTAGGGCGTTAGTAATATTTCCTATTATGTGTTAGCATCGAGCTAATGGGCTAATTTGACACAGGGTTGCAGTGGTGGAAGAAGTACTCAGATCTTTTACTCAGGTGAAAGTACATAAACAAAAAGCTTAAGTTCTCACTATGCAGAACGGTCCATTTCAGCTAAAATAAAATTACTGATGCATTTATCTTTTCATCACTTTAATTTTCACGCCGGTACATGTGGGACTTTTTTGCAGGTAGCAGTCAAGTCATGTTTATCCATTATAATTTATTTGTTCATTATATTTTCTCATTAATAGTCTGAATCTTTGCAGTGGTGGTGGAAGGTAACAAAGTACATTTACTTGCAAGTACTGTACTTAAGTATAATTGTGATGCACTTGTACTTGAGTAGTTCCATGTTCTGCTACCTTATTTTTCTCCTCCATTACATCTGAGATGGAAATACTTTACTTTCAGTACCCTACATTTATTTGATACATATAAATAAACTGCAGATGAAAAACGCAGGCTTAGTAGCTGTGTGGAGACAAACACTTGTCTTTATCTGGACACATTTTCCCCACAATTACAACATGCTAATGTTATTAGCACAAGCCTATGGCATTTTACATTGTATAAATTAGCCTAGTGGCTAGTGGACTTTTCCTGTTCTCATATAAAACCAGGGACAACAGCAACATTTAACAAAGGTAACGGTACATAATCTGGCTTCATTACAACTCACAAGGTTCACCGACAAAACAACTGTCTTATACTTAAAACATTTTCCAAACAAATACAACATGCTAACGTTATTAGCACAAGCCTATGGCATGTTACGTTGTATGAATTAGCCTAGCGACAAGCAGAGATTTCATCTGCTCATATGAAGTCAGGATAAATCACACACAAGACTTAAAATGCTATTTTAGTGGAGGCTTTATTGTCTTCACAATTTATTGTTTCTTATCTGTGAAATTCAACGCAGAAGTATAAATTCCATGAAAAGTTACGCGAAAGAGAAAGTTAGGACGTCACATACATGACTTGTGTAATTGTTAAGTGTTTTCACAGCCTCATACTTAAGCACTTTTATAACAAACTGCGACTTTCTTGACCTGCAAAATTATCTTTAAAATTGACAAACTTCATATGTGTAATTCATAGCACTGTTTAAACAGGATCATTTACTATTGTATGTAGTAAAAAAAGGTCCCATGGCTGTTATTTTTTTTATTCAACAAGCAAATTGTGGTATTTCAGTTGTGTGCTCAAAGCAGCAGAGAGGCAAAACTGAGCACACTTTAATATCTGTTAATCGACAAAAACATTATTGCATATTTTCTTCTGCCCGCAGTGTTCAGGATCCGTACTTTTTGAAATGTGTATTTGTTACATAAGTTTTCAGCAGTAAACAGAGGGGTTGTGTTGTGTACAAGAGCCAGGCTGTCCTCCGTCAGGCTCCACTGCCAGTAGTCTGTCACAGGTTGGTCGAGGCAATAAGCCCCGAGGACAGGAGGTGGAAAATTGCTGATTCATTGACGCGGCCTGTGTTGTTGCTATGGAAACAGTTTGTTCCTGTTAAATGAAAATCCTGGAGTTTTTTTCCCTCAGTGTGCTGATCCGTTATTATTTGATACACGAGAAGTCTGATGCTTGATCTGAATAACTTTACAGAAGAGTGCGCAAACTTTCATTACAGTCATCAGTCAGTCGATCTGAGATATAATCTCTCCAGTCGTAACTGAGCCTGTCGTGCCACAGCCGAGGTGAAGTCTTGCTTGACAGATGTCATGTTAGTTTTGTCTCCTGTCATTTGGATGCGGTTGCCAGTGGTGTAGTCAGCAAATGTTTCATAACGTGCTTCCTGTCTCCTCTGCAGCTCTAAAGATACTTCAAAACACCAATGGAGGGTTTACGGAGCTTTTGAAGATTTACTTTCTGGACAAAGAACAGAGGGAGTGGACGCAGCAAGGACAAAAACCTAACTATGGTCATTTGTAACACTGAAAGAGGCCACCAATGACGAGCAGATATCTCTTTTCATTTTGACACATTTTTTGAGGAGCTTTTTTTAACAGATTAATAATGGATGCTCCCTCAGCTCCTCAGATTACTGTGGACAAGTCTAATGTCCTGGAGGAAGCAGAATGTGGGAAAGATCTGCCCACAGATGACCATCTCATGAACTTGAAGGCCCTGACGGAGAAACTAAGACTGGAGACCAGGAGGCCTTCGTACCTGGAGTGGAAAGCCCGACTCGAGGCGGAAAGTTTCAGAGAGTCTGGAACTGGAAAAGGCTCAATCAAAGTGGAGCCTGAGGGGAAACTGGTCACCCCCAAAGAGACTGTGGTGAAGTCTGATGTGATTCAGCGCAAGTTGCCGTCGGGTGTACCGAAGGGATTTGAGAACATCGATGAAGCGCTCAGCTGGCTGAGGAGAGAACTGGTGAGACTAAGAATGTACACAGTTAACTGCAATGTGTTAATTGGTTAATAGCTGAGAATATTTTTAAATCGATTACGCATGTTGTTGTATAGGTTAATTTTGCCACTCTTCAGCTCACTGCACTGTACAGACAGAAAATGTGCCCACTACTCACCCTCCTGTCCTTACTGTTTAGCTGATGTTAGCCCTGGCTACTCTGACCTGCACGCCAGCCGAGTTAGGTGGGAGCTAGTTTGCAGCGCCACTCATTTAGCAATTACCGCTAGCAACGGCATCCCAACCTAACAGTGTTGCTGAGGAAACACTGTGCCCACCCTCCAGTCTACCCCCAGGTTGCCCCTGTGAGTAAGCAGCTTAATTTTGAGCCTCAAGCCCCCTTTGGCATTGTTAACTACTATTAGCTCTGTTAGCACTGTCAGCAGTGTCAGCACTGCTAGTTGTGCTAATGTAGCTAACAATGCTAACAGGGTTTTGCGGCTCAAGTGAACTGGGGGAGACCGGAGGATGGCCTTCATGATTCCACAACAAGGTTGTCCCTTCACTGAGACGGTATTACCAGCGGTAATCACAAGTAAGCGTAGCTGCTGGCTAGCTCCCACCTGACCCGGGTGGTGAGCAGAGCAGCGCAGCAAAGGCTAATGCAAGCTAACCAGTGGAGACTGAGGGGGTGGGCAGTTGGCACTATGTTCACATGTTAACACGGCTTGCTGTCTGTCTGTCAGCACAGCCAACAGAAAATGAAATAAAAAGCAAAACATTTACAGCACAAAATATTAAAATTTTACCACCTCTAAATGGATAGAGCTTTGAAATGCGGCGCTAAAGCTCATTGAGCTCAAAAGGAAAGGCCTCATATATTTAGGCTCATTTTGCATTTTTTTCTTCACAAATTAACCAGTTAGGTAGCTGTTAATGGGTGTTGAGCTGTCAAAAGCAAAACTAATCAAAACATCTTTAGGTGAGACATTGATTGAATTCCTGACAATGCAAATGTATCATCTATCTTTGGAATATTTATTTTTGTGTAGCATTGGTGGCCCTTTTCCAAAAATCTTGTTCAGACGCTTTAAAACTCATCATACAGTATATTTTGTAGGATATTTTGAGCTTCAAACACACACTTTCATTCACGTCGTTAATTTGAAGAGCCTTATAATTTTGCAGTTAAAGGCCAGAATAGAAAATTACTTCCTGCTACTTAGCTAATTAGAATCTAACAATGGGCACAATGTCCAATTACCAACCACAAGAATCCCATTCACATTAGTGAGTGAGATTGATTGGGACTCAGGCAATAGACATTTGTTACACACAGATTTGCAAGTGTAATCATTTTTACTCTGCTCAATTACTCTGCACATTCACCCACGGTTCATGAGCTTGGACTGAGCACGCAAGGAGGCACAGTCAGAGGCAGAATCATACTCACACACACAGTATGAGGCCACCAGCGCTTTGCACAAAGACAGTGGACGAGGGAGAAGATTATGATCTTTGCACAGACGCTGGCACAAAGACAGTGGACACGAAAGCGATAAAATTGAGAGAGCATATGATTAGAAACTTGTTTGTGGATGTCCCACTGTGAGTTTTCTTTACAGATTTTGTCACAGAATAAGGTCTGAAAGCATGGACCTGCAGTGAATCTAGATAATGTCAGCTACTAGTACATTGTGTGAATCATATTTGAAGGTAAAACAGTTCAGGATATAACTAAAAATTATGTTTAAAGTTATAGTTTGACATTTTGGGAAGTACGCTTATTTACTTTCTTGCTGAGGGTAAGATGAGAGGATTGATAGCACACATGTCTGCACAGCTAGGCAACAATTAGCTTAGCTTAGTATAAAGACTGGCAACAACTAGCCTGGCTATGTCCGGAGGTAGCAAAATCTGCCAACAAGCACCTCTGAAACTTATTAATTAAAGGGATAGTTCAGATCTTTTGAAGAGGGGTTGTATCACGTACTTATCCATAGTCATTGTATTACCTACAGTAGGTGGCAGCAGGCATGTACGAGTTTGGAGAAGCAGACTGGAGTACTGACACAGAAGCTAAGCAATGTACTGCTGTGGTCAGGGGCAGCAACTTAACTTTTTTTTTTACGGTTTATAGATTAGTTTAATGTTGTGTTTACACTGAACGCAATGTTTTATTTCAAGTCACTTTACTGGCCCGAGTTTGAATGCTAGAATATTTTGTGTACTAGCTTTATACGCGCGAATAACTCATGTCATACAGGTGTGAAATCGCTGAATCGACGAAGGAACTTCCACTGCTACGTCCTCAGTGTCACAAGTCCCCAGAGGATCTCAATGCTGATTGGCTATCGTGGCGGGAATTGGTCGCTTAAGTTCAAATTTGTCAACTCTGGTGAATAAGCGTATGACACAAAATCACGCTACTTGCTACTCGCGTATTTTGCATCGCGCCCATCGCAACGCCCTGTGGGTATTCGTGTCTAATCGTGTCTTTACATTGACTTTACATGCACAACACAACATAAGTTTCAACTTCCATTTAAACATCAGGGAAATAAGTCGTTAGGAACATTGCTAACAATAACACAAAATTGATCGAGGAAGCAGTGCACCAGCAGCTCCTGTGTTCAGTGATATTAAATTACTATATTTCTGGCTTCAAGGAAATCGATATAACGGCTTCACTTACTCGACAGAAGTCGTTTGACATTAAGGCAAAGCAGTGAGAATATTCTAAAAATAGTGTACCCTTAAACAGAAGGTGATTTTTGAAGGCTGGACTTGCTTGGTTCTCCAAACTGGAGGCATGCCGACTACTGTGGGTAATACACTGACTATAGATAAGTATCTCATACAACACCACTTAAAAAAAGCATGAACTGTCCCTTTAACACCCCCTGTAAAACTACGAACCTTGTGTTGGGAGTTTTTTGTCAAGTTGCCTGATGACTGTCTCAAAAATCATTTACTCAGCCAAAAGAACATTGCGTTTTCTGGTATTTTCACTCGACTCCAACATGTTCTAGCTGATAAAGTGACTAATGAGTGAATCAGCAGGTTTGTTTGAGCTCCACTGTTTCTGTCTCTCCCCATCAGACAGACATGCGCTTGCAGGACCAGCAGCTGGCGAGGCAGCTCATGCGGCTCCGCAATGACATCAACAAGCTGAAGATAGAGCAGACGTGCCACCTGCATCGCCGGATGCTCAACGACGCCACCTTCGGCCTCGAGGAGCGGGACGAGCTGTCGGACCTGCTGTGCGAATGTCCGGTCACCCCGGGGCTCGGCCTCTCTGCCCCGCTGAGACTCATCGGCGTCACCAAGATGAACATTAACTCTCGCCGCTTCTCGCTCTGCTAGTGGCCGTAATGTCACTTCAGGGAGAGAACAAAGCTGCCTGTCTAATACTACCTTTGCTCCAGTGCAACATGACAGCCCTGGCCATTTGTTAGATTGTGGTGAAGTCTTACTGACCACAACGTTGGGAGGATGGCCCGAGATGTAAACCCTGTTTTACTGCCTCTATAATTACAGAGAGAGATTTAGGTAATGTATATTATTTAGACACAAGAATTTGAGTGTAGTAGGTACATATATAGTGTGTTTGCCACTAAACTATACATGGCAGCTACATACAGAAACCTCTGTCTTAAAACCGCAGCACATTTTAGACCTTTAGAGCATCGTGACTTCAAACAGAATACTTTTTAAACTCCAGTGAAACAATCTCAGCTTATTCCTGTCCACTTTTTTAAGCCTTATCAGTCACACTGTTACAGTAACCCAAAATGTTTCCATATACTGTTGCTTGTTTGTAGGGGCTTTCATGGTTTCTGTCAACAAGCCAAGATTTATTAAGGACAGATTAAATATTTAAATAAATTCTTACTGCTTACAGACCTCTCTGTACACTCTTAGAAATAAGGGTTTCAAAAGGGATCTTCCTGAAGGGCTGAGGTTTGACCCAGAGCCATATGCTCCTGTAAGGAAGGAAGGAAGAAAGAAAGAAAGAAACATAATTATGTAGGCTTATCTTCCATTTTGATATGAGTCCATAACCGGTCCCACGGTGATACTCCTTTCTCCTGATCGCCATTTATTCTACTGAGCATACATTCAGAAGATGCTATTTCCACCATTACATTAACCCATTCTTTCAATTCCTGGGCCTTTGTTATCTTCCAGTGTCTTAGGACAACTTGACAGGCAGTTATTGGACCCACAATAATAACAGAAAATGGACACCTGGATTCGTTTGGTATTTGCAACCGATCCCTCAGTAAACACAACTTTGGTTCTTCATGGTTATTCAATATTAAACAAACTTTCATTTGTCTTTTCTTCAAATGTTTGTGTCCCTATGTATCATTCTGGGTCCCCTCTCTAAATTTGGAGGTTACTACGGGTTCGTGATCACAGCGCAGTCGCAGCTCTTCGTGAGTTCTTTTTTCGTCAGCAGCAGTTTTTGACTCAGGAGTGGATAATTGATCTGTCAAGTCGTTCAGAGCGTCAGAGAGGAGCAGCTGCTGCAAGTGAAGGCATACTTCTAGACGCAGCAGAATGAACAGTTGAGTTTCACTTTCAATGCGCCTGACGTTCTGCTGCTGCATCTCTGCCCCAAGTGCGCTCTGCACCATGACAGTGTGGTGCTATACTTGAAACATCTAGATGGCACGGCATAGGGTGTTTCGGGACATAGAACATCAGACACCCTCACCTGGGCGGCGACGGGGTTGATCAGTCACCAGCTTGTGTCCAAGTAGCACAGTAAACCATGGATCTGCCCTCTTGATCCACAGCCACCTTGAGGCCTCTTCTGCAGCCTCACTGATGATTCTGGTGGCCTTCCTCTCCTGCAACCCTCTGATGCAAAGGAGCCTGAGTGCTTGGCACAGATTGCCCTGCATAACCCCTGTAGCCCATGTCGATTGACTCACAGCGGGCCCTCCAACCACTCTCTCTACAGGCCTCTAACAGCTCAAGGTATTGGCCTTATTTTGCTCATGGGCCTACAAGCACTCCTTGCTTTGTGGAGTCAGATGTTAAGACCAAATCTGGCCTTAGTGACGTCCTTGCAATATGCTCCAAAGCTTAAGCTGCCTCCCAAGGTCCACTTTCAACTGCCAGTCACGAGCTGAGGCTAGCAGCCCAGTTGAGACGGCTTGTTAGTAGCTGATCGTATATATACTCAAATAGTGCTCCTTATGAACAGTCCAGCTCCAAAAATAGAAAATGTATTTGTGGAGGAGAAGGGTGGATTGCCCACTCCAGGTCGGGGGGGAGGTCCTGCCTCAGGTGGAGGAGTTTAAGTATCTTGGAATCTTGTTCACGAGTGAGGGTAGGATGGAGTGGGAGACTGACAGGCGGATTGGGGCGGCGTCAGCAGGGATGCAGGTGCTTAACCGGTGCATTGTGGTGAAAAGGGAGCTTAGCCAGAAAGCGAAGCTCTTGATTTACCGGTCGATCTACATTCCAACCCTCACCTATGGTCACGAGCTCTGGGTAGTGACCAGAAGAACGAGATCGCGAGTACAACCGGCCAAAATGAGTTTCCTCTGCAGGGTGGCCGGGCTCAGCCTTAGAGATAGGGTGAGGAGCTCGGACATCCGGGAGGGACTCGGAGTAGAGCCGCTGCTCCTCCACATCGAGAGGAGCCAGTTAAGGTGGTTCAGACATCTGGTAAGGATGCCTTCCAGACACCTCCCTTGGGAGGTGTTTCGGGCATGTCCAACCGGGAGGAGACCTCGGGGCCGCCCCAGGACACGCTGGAGGGATTACATCGCCCAGCTGGCCTGGGAACGCCTCGGGGTTCCCTCGGAAGAGCTGACGGAAGTGGCTGGGGAGAGGACTGTCTGGGCTTCTTTGCCCCCGCGACCCGGATAAGCGGAGGACGACGAGTACAAGTACGAGTATTTGTGGAGGCAGTTTTTTTCATCATGGTGGGCTGGCACAAAGAAATGAATGTGTGGGAAACCCTGCCGCACAATGGCAGGACTATCATATAGTTTGTAGACATGAACCAAGTAGGAACTATTCAGGTAGAACTAATACATAAGTTTCCATGAACAGACAGTTAACAGGCAAACAAATGGCTACCTAACAGCAGATATTTCCTGCTAGGCAACAGACATGGCCACAGCAAAGAAGCCTAAAGTCAACAACCAGGTCCACCGCCTTCAGGGGCAGTGGAAAGCTTTTGGGTTTTTTTAATAACCCATATAATGTGAGAAGCAGCTGGCCCCGAGGTATTTTCACATTATCTTATCTGGCCCCCTTTCAGAAAAGTTTGGGGACACGCTGAAGAACGCTCCAGTTGGCACTTTTATTTCTGAGAGTGTTTGATGTTTTCAGTGACAGATTTTTTAAAATTTTTCTTTCCATATACTGTATCTTAATCTAAATGTTTTGTGCTTAAGATGCCTTAATAGTGATACAGATTGTACACTATAATATCCCAATGAGTTAGTGTGTAGAATCAATTTAGCAAACACTTCTTTTTGTAGAATATGATGAAATGATTTATCCTTTGTAATGATTGTCATATTGCACTAGTTGGTGAACTCATGATGGTTTCAAGTCCTTTGCTGAAGTTTGCTTCCTGTAAGTAAAGATGTATTCAGCTCTTGTTTTGGAGCTTTGTCCTTTTTATGCTCTAATTGCTGCGTTCAAACAAAGACGTAACCTTTTCAGATGGCATTGTTAGTCTGAAACAGAAACATGGTTTAGTTTCATGGATAAACATTGTATTATAACTCATTTAGATCTCTGTGCACCAAATGACATGATTATGTGGACCTTGTTATGAGCGCTCTGTAATGACAGCAGTTATGATGGGATGTAACCTTTCTTTACTACTTTTGTGTGGGGGTTGCAGTTGAAATGTGAGCATATGAAATTTGAGTCAAGTACGGTTTCAATGCACCGACAACGCGACAGGAAGAGGAGCTTCAGGGTTGGAGCTGCCCCTCCCTGTGGCCCAGATACACTATAATACAATCTGAACAAAATCACACACACCACGTCTAATTTGTTTGCCACAGCAGCGGCACTGATGGAGCAGCTTACCACTGAAATGACGTTAACATTGGCGTCTACAAAACTCAGACTGCTCCAACATTTTTCTTTTTCACCAACACCTGACAAGAAAAACAGCTGCCAACTCAATCTTTAGAACATACTTTAAAACTGGTTAGGTAAAATATGATACCTTGAATGGGCCAGTTAGTGCTAGTACGTTTTCACAAATGCACTGGAAGAAAATAATCCACGAGGAAGTTAGATGCATCGCTTTTCCAGTCTCTAATTTGCTGTCATCACAACAAAATCTCACTCCTGTGTTTTCTCGTGGTCAGGCTTGTCACAAGAAAGGAGTCTTTCATCAGTACAGTGTGTTTTAAAGTGCTCACTGAGCCATAGAAAGATCTGGGAGATGAGACATAGAGCATACGTCACAGTGGGCTATTTAAACACCTAAAGATACTCTGAAGCTTTTAAGTGTTGAGGGAATATTGTGCTACATCCCAAGCATCATACCTGCTCTTTAATTATTTTAACGACTGTTGGTTTAGGATTTCTTGTATTAGCAGACACATGCCTGTTAATTCTGAAGCAGCTGGTTAGCTTAGCTCAGCTCAACGACTGCAAACACAGGGCAGCAGCTAGCTTGGCTTGGAAGATAATGAAGTCTGCCAACCAACATCTTGGAAGCTTGGCAATTAACACCTTAATTATGACTGTATGAAGAATCAATCTGGTGTATGATGATCTAATAAGTGGCAAATAGTCATTTTTTATACACATATTAAAATGTTTAACATTGAGAAATAATCACTGAGTGGATTACATCCTGTCATCAATGCTAGTGCTGTTAGCTTAAGTTAGCGATTTCAATACACAACTTGCAAGTGCACTTTTCCTGTGCTGGCTTCTTCAATTGACGCTCAGCCATCAAAACTTTGAGCACCCTTGTGCTAAGCTAAGCTAACTAGCTGCTGGTTGTAACTTCATATTTAATGGGTACATTTCAGCATTTCTCCGAAACCTTACTAATCAAAACACTTCCTCATATACAGTCTCATGCATGGACGAGTAGTGATTAGTAAGTGTTTTAATAGAAATGCATGTGTTTGGGAAGTGCTGAGCATACGACTAGATCAGGGGTCAGTAACCTTTATTATTCAAAGATAGTTATAGTTATATAGTACTTTAACTTTGCAGCATTGGTGGTCCAAGCAAATGAATATGTCCACACAGTATTAAATCATCTATTTTCCTTTTTTGGATTTGGAATCCATAGCCAGCCTTGTTAAGGAGACTCCAGGCTAGCCACCGCTACTGAAGTTCAGCAAAATGTAGAGGAAAAGGCACCAGGTCGTAGACGTATGATGCACATTTCAGTTGATGAAACGTTAAAACATTTTTAATTTGATGTATAGGCTACACATTTTTACAGGTGTAGAGTGCAGTAATCACTTCAGGCCGATTAACAACTACAAATGAAAATCTGAGTGTTAAAAAACAACCGTTATTTATTCCTTATGATTTTACGTCAAAGCCACCGGGAACCAATGGAGAGGGTCTAAAGCCTGCAGGTTGCCTGCCTCTGGACTACATAAATTAAACTTGGATTACAGTACAGCACGTGTTGTGTGAGAGTTTGGTTTTTCTTTGTCCACTGTGAAGGCATGCAAGAAAAAGTTTTCCTCACGAATTCAACGTAACAATGTAATTGACGTACAAATGATCATTTTCTCGGTGAAGTATTCCTTTAACCTTTGATAAATGGCATGAATCTGCCACCTCCGTTCTTCAGAATGAGCCCCTCTGTCATTTTTGCACTCGTGCTTTTGTCCTGCTAACAGCTTTCATCTGTGCACGCTGCGCTAGAACTTGTGTAAACAGTCGGGGGACAACCTGGGCTCCTGAACCTGTGGGCGCCGGGGTTATTTACACAAATATGTGTGAAGACATGAGCACAGGGGTCATGAGATTTCGCATGTGACAGTCGGGGTAACCCGCTCGCTGATCCCTGCGACCCTCTCCATCTGGAGGGCCCGAAGTGGCATGTCATGAATGACTTTGCTGAGCCGGAGATTTTCATGCATGAGCTCCAGCTTTATGTGGGCTTATCGCTGCTGAAAGCCACAACTCCTTTTGACTGAAGGGCAGCCAAACGGGGGGCTATCACATACTTTTTTCCTAACAAGCTGGCTAGTAATCAAGATTGTTTAATTTACTTTTTTTCCCATGCTACCAAAATCTGATATAATGAAATAAATTCTGTTTTGAATCCAAGAAACAGTTTGTTCCGGAGAAAAGAACAAACAAGAAGTACTTTGTGCTCATTTAAATTCCATCTCTGCCCAACAGCTGTCCCTGGAGTTTGCCATTTTATTAATTTCATGCCTAAACCGTCTCATTTGCATGACAAAATGACTTGACGGGCATAAAATCAGGCAGCATCTCTGCTGCTGGAGCATGAAGACCAGACACTGTATCAAAGCCACAGTGCTGATGCAAAATCAGGCACTTGGTTTAGGGTGGAAAAATCACAACAAAATTGAGATCTGAAGGGAAATCATGGCGTATTCTCCAGGTAGATTTCAGTCTATCTTAAATGAGGATGCAGTCAATTATTTTCTATCTGTACGTTCTGTTTACCAAGGGCTTTTTTCCCCCCCCGTTGTTCTTGTCTGGGAATGCTGCCGCCGTCCTGTTCCAGGAATATAACAGATGTAACACCACACAGATGCAGTTCTCACCACGACTGGGCTGCAAACACAGACAAGAATGACTGACAGAAACCTCAGCAAGGTGAACCGCGGGGTGAGACTGGCAAGAATCCCAGACTGCGTCTTCACGCCAAGGCTTTGTGTAGGAGTGTCTCGGTACGTCCCATCTCGGCGAGGATTTACTGTAATGATGAGACGTTTAAAGAGCAGCACACCACGGCCCACAAACAAAGGGAGTATTTTCAGTGATGACAACATTTCCTATCCCCTAATTTGAGGCACTTTGCAAAGCTTCAACTTTGACCACTCCATCAGTGATTTACTGGAGAACACTTAACCAGCAGCAGCACTTCATATTTAATGGTGTGGAAATGAGAATCAGACTGTTTTTGTTGGAGAAACAAGGCACAGTTGAAGAGGCGCAATTAAACCCCCGGAGCGTCGACACACTGATTCCGACTGTGCTGGTCGTTGGAAAATAGATTTATAAGGTCAGTGGAACACTTGGATCAGCTCCTGGACAAATATTAAACACGTCCAGGAGCTAAATATAGCGATTATCCCACAGCTTTCTATGTGGGATATTAATTTAATTGGGGGAAAAGCCCCTTGCTTGCATATTCCGTTTCATTTTGGATTAGGCTTTCTGCTCTGTGGAAGGTTTGGCTTGGGGATGGATATGATCGGCTAGTTGCAGGCTTCGTCGTTCGGTGCTGGGCAGGTAGGGAACAGTGCGTCTATTAAAGAGATTTTTTTTTTAGCTAGAGACGTGTTCATGAGGGGACTGTAAACCAAAAAATCTCAAGTTTTCAGTCCTGATTGTTCAAGTGAAACAGGTAAAAACAAACACCCATCTTACTCTTCTCCATGACGCATGATCATGCAAGGTGAAGGGAGGCACTTTATCTTCCTCAAGAGCAGCATGGGATCTTTTAATGACTTAATTAAACCAACTGATCTATTTAATAATTACTTGCTTTGAATGAGGAGCTACAGTGAGTCATTCTGTTCTGTCTACAACTGGATTAAGAGGAGAATTTGCAGGAGGCCAATTAGAAGTCGGCCAAGTACTGTGAGAAAGCAGACACGGTTCAATTACACTGAGACCATGTCGAAAACAATCATTTACTCCCCTCCTGTAGCAAAACAATGACGCAACGTTGTCGCAAACCAACCAAGAATACTTCGCTTGTGTGATGAGGAAGAATTTGCGCTCACTCGGTGAGATCATCGGCTTCTTGATTGTCTCCTCCTTTTGTTGGAGGCAGACGGCGTCTCGAGCCAAAGTGGCTATCTGAACCCAGGTGTAATGTTGCAGTGTGTGCGCGCACTCCCACACCTCTGCTCCTTTCCCACAACAAGCATGTCGCAGCACGGTGCGGTTCTGTGCTTTTAAACCAATGGAGGAAAATCATATAAAAGTAGATCTGTGGAGAAAATGTTTAAAAGCCCGCTGAGTGGCTTTGCAGACTGGAATGTGCTCAGCTCCGACTGTCCTGCCAGTTTCTCGTCCCTCAGACTCACAGAACTAATCCCTAACTTTGAGGGCAACGTCCGGCGTGATTGCTTTGATGAAACTCAGACTGAAGTTCCACAGCAGCTTAAGTGCATCCAAGCAAATGACCAGTCAGAGAGGATCACAATCACATTACAGAAACCTGCACCGCGTGTCAATTTTGGTGTATTAAAATCAAATTAAACGTACAGTGTGTGGAATTTAGAGGGACGTTGCAAAATGAGGCCTAAAAGAGGCGTATGCCACGTCCCACGCAAAAGGTGTGATCTATAAAAACAAACTTCACAGGACAATGAACGCACGTGTATGGAAACTCTGACCATTTTAGACACAGGGGAAATTGGCAACACAGGTGGTGAGGTCATAAATTGAATCCAGATTGTAGAGATAAACAGGAGACGCATCATTATGTGTATCACATACATATAAATCCACTTTTTCCATCAACATGCAATCCAGTTATTTATTCTTGTGCTAGTGAGGCATCACTACTCCATAAGCACCTTTCAGTTGTAAAAATTAGAAGCCAACTCAAATCTCAGATCAAGTTCTGCTCAATATTTTACCCCATTGTTTTCAATGTAGACGCGCGGCAGGTGGACTAAAACGCCAGAGTGATGTTGACGCAGTGCGCACGCGTTCCCAAGCACCTATTTTTCAAGGAGCAACGGCTGTGCCATGAGATAAACAGAGTTTAACTTTTGAAAAACATCTACGTCATGTGACAAGGAACCAATCACAGCCAGCAGATATCTTTCCCCTCTTACGTAAATATCAGTCTGTGATGAATACAGAGAAGTTGATCATTTTAGTGCAGAGCTGCCAGAGCTTAACATCTGTCTCACAAACAGCACTTGGAAGATCAGCTCTGCACTCAGGATTTCAGGTAAACAGGCTATGATTAACAGCTGGCACAGAAAAGACATGAGAGTAGCGCCCAGCGCCTGACCTCACGTTTTCCAGGCGGTTAAATATGCAGCATGTGTACGGCCCCTTAAAGAATCCTAACCTGGAAAAGTTTCCGCTGGTTGCAATCTGTAATCCTCACCACTAGATGGCACTAAATCCTTCTCACTGCTCCTTTAAATAAGGAGGTAAAGCTTAGTTCATGTAACACTGTTTTCACCGCGTTTTTGACGTCGCAGAGGATCTTGAGAGCCACCTTGGGTCGGAGGGGAGTTGGCAGATAGTCTGCCACGACGAGTCCTCATGTGTGAACCAGCCTACGAGCAAGTCGCCCCCTCGTCTGTGACTGGGACTGGATATCTGGCATACTAGAAACTGGAGAAGTGTGACACGACTGACAAAGAGCATCAGGCAATGAGAGGCGGGATACGTCCCACGTCAGCACGCAGGAGGACGGAAGAAATGTGAGGACAAGTCAAGCCGGCAAGCAACAACAATGGCGGCGTCCACAGGATCACGGGGAGCGCGTTGTGTTTGGACCCTGTGTTTGGACCCAGGCCCTGGAGGCAGATCTGATTCAACACTGGAAAGAATATCCATGCCTTTACCATGTGTCGTCTCCAAGTTTGGTGACGTCATCGCCTTATCTGGGGCTCTGTCGGCGAGGGCTCGGTGGAGAAATCTTGTGATGTGCACACACAGGTCGTAACGCAGTTGGCGAGACTCCCGCTGACACAATCACACGTCGCCAGGTATGACCACTCAAAAGATAACGAAAGTCTCCGCGACGCAGAATCAGAGTGAAAATCATGTTAATGTGAACTAGGCTTAACCTGGAAAAGTTTGAGCTGGTTGCAATCTGTAATCCTCACCACTAGATGGCACTAAATCCCTCTCCCTGCTCCTTAAAATGAGGTGGTAAGTCTCACTTCAAACTGCTCTTAATGCAGCCGACAGGTGTAAAGGATAATAATGCTTGTACTTCTACAACAGAAACAGACACTCAGTGTAAAGTAGCTGTTATTTAATAACCATGATTTGCTCAACAACTGTAGTTACAGTTCATAATTACCTGTCCGTGTGTGACAGACAGTTGGCAGCAGTACTGCAGTGTAAAGGCACAATGACAGATAAATGTGATGTCACAAGACATAACAAGATGACCTGCAGGAGAGGAACAAAAACCATAAATTTACATCAGCCATAACCTAACTGGCTTTGTCAAACACAGTCCCCACTCAGTCGCTGCAACTGAATGAGAAGTTTTGTTTTTACAGCATTTCCTTGGTCAGTTTGAGTAAGGCAAAAATATATAAATGAGTAAACACTGATAACAAAAAAATGATAGTGTAAAACAAAGTGGTACACAAATCTTACTGGAAAACAAAATTATATATAAAGCAAAATGTTACACTCTCACAACGACACACGAAATGTGAAATAAATGAGGAAAACCTGGTGGATGAAGCTGATTGACCTATAATGATAGAAAAGCACAAACAAGTACAGCCTCAGTCTTAACCTTCTTAAACATGTACACAGTCCTCTGGTTGACGCTCCAGAGTCTTTGAGGGTATTCAAAACAGACTGGAATATTCTCTTCCGCTACATTGCTGACAGCCGTGGCAGATACTGCCAATAAACGAGTACAAAATCAAACTTTAAAAAATATATCAGAGGCTACGAATCCCTCTGAGATGCAAAAATAGCCAACACCGCATGTCATCTTCAGGGTCTGCTTAAGTGCAATTGTTGACTTCATGTTTTTGTGGTAATAGGTTGAGGTTTTCCTTGAGTGCGTAGGGACTATGGAGCGTCCTCTTGATAATTAGAGGAAAATACAATTAACCGAAATCGTAGGTCAGTGCTCAGGACCACCTTCATCTGATCCGTCCAGCTGATGCCTACTGTTCATTATGTGTCGTCAGCTCTGAGGGAAAAATACCTCCCTTTGTCCGCCGTGTCAGGGCGTCACTCCCTCCTGGTCCATGCTGCAGCCCAGAGCTTCGATGTCATTACTGATGTCCGTGATCATGCGATCCCATTCGTCTCCCTCTGAAGCATCCTGGCCTTCGTCTGACGCGGCGCTGCCTCCGACTGCTCCGTTGCCGTTGGTGGTGGAATCGGAGGCGGAGCTGGCTGTGCGCCGGTAGCGACCGAAGCTGTCTGTGATGATGCCTCGGCCGTCCTTCACACCAATGGTCTCGAGGAAATTCTCAAAGTGCTGGCTGTCCTTCTCTGGTATGAAGGGACGCAGGCCTGCAGGGGCACATCATATTGTATGTGGTCATTGTGTCTAACAAGACGTCATCTTTTTAGACAGATAATTTTGTTCACATCAACAATTTTTTCTTCTTTTGTTTTTACCCATTGATTTCTGGGATTTACCATTGTTTTCTTGTATCTGCTCTTTTCTTAGGTAAGAGAACATTTTATGAGTGGTTGAGAGCACTGTTACCAGGAGTATAAGATATAAACAGTTTAAATTTAGACCTTTTTAAATGGAATTTAATACCAAACTTGCCATGGAAATACATCATTAAAAAGTGAAATATACAGGGCTCCAGTCTGCAACCATTTTTAAGTCAGTGCGAGTATATTTTACAACTACTCGCTCCTTTGCGACCTGTAAACTTGCAGGCGTTTTTCTTTTTTTCCCCATGTTGTCAAATGAGGGAGTGAGTCCGCCAGCGTGGGCCAGTGTGTGAGAGGGGGACAGTCCCAGAGTGGGTGATTAGTTACCACGAGGAGGCTCGTTTGACATGAACTGCGCCTCACCTGGAAAGTGGACGAGAGCAGGCGGCAGCAGTGACAACAAGTTGCGGTCAAGTCAGAGGCGCACTCAAAATGTCCACCCTCTGGACTTGCGGACTGAGCCCTTGAGAAATTTCAGTTGTACAGAGTGTGACGTCTTTACTGACGTCACGTAAAGTCTACGAGGGCAAAGAGTGTAAGCAGCTGATAGACAGCCATCAAGACCGTTTTACTCTTGCTGTGGAAACGTACAACTATCGCTGCCGTCATAGTCATATATATGTCATATGAGTTGACGAACAGTGCCTACTCATCTGTCCCTGTAGATAACGAGATATAAATCCTATGTATAGCCTTTTTTGTGACTAAACAAAAATGTTTAGTCAGCACTCTCTGTGCTAACTGCTAAATAACCTAATGAGCAGGCTGGCTAGCAAGGCTGTAGTTTATCGACACACACTCATTGCCTGATCTAAATGTGTAGAGGAGGGTGAAAATAAGAGCATTACACACATACAGTTGTTAATTTCCCTCTTACCTTCCTGGCTGTGGTGTTAAAATTATGTTTTCTGTAGCACCATCACCTGAAATTCTCACAGTGATGTGACTAAAAACCATATAAGACCCATCCAATTTGAATTTAAGACAGTTTGATGCTTTTTAAAGCCTTTTATCAGTAAATGTATATTTAAGACATTTAAATACTTTTTAAGGGGAAAAAAATGCCAAGAATATGAAAAAAAAGCAAAAATCTAATTCTGATTTTGTTTTAAAATTATTACAACACTTGTGTTATTAAATATGTGGGCTAAAAAATTGCTGTTTGTTCTCTGATTCCAATTAAGACTATAAAACCCTTGAATCATGCATGCTCTTAGCGTCTGAATGGATTACGAACTGCTTTTAGATGCAGCATTTACAGCATCACAAATGTTTTGCCATTGCTGGGTTTTTGATTTTCCTGTAATGCCAGTAATGACTATCTGGATAATCACAAATACTTTGAGTTCTTCTTCTTTCAGCCTTTTTTTTTTGGTGGCATCTCTCCAATCCTTGGGCGTGTGCCAGAGTATTTGCACATGGCACAACACCTGCCTTTGTACAGTGTTTAGGGGGCGTTACCTATGCTAACAGGCCACGTGGCTCTAATTTATGATCAAGTGGATTCATCATTCAACACACCTGGGTAAGAGCAGATTTGGTAGATGGACCTGCATTTGCACAGCGCCTTTCTAGTTTTCCGACCACTCACAGTCACATTCACACACACAATCACACACTCGTTGCCGAGGCTACCATACAAGGTGCCACCTGCTAACACACTCACACACTGATAGAACAGCCATCGGGTTCAGGATCTTGCTCAAGGATACTTCGACATGCAGCCCAGAGGAGCCAGGGATTGAACCCGCTCTACCTTCTAAGCCACAGCCACCAGATTTGGATGGTAAGAACATTTTGTACATCTGGAGTTGACTTCTCTTATTTTTTCTTAACCAAAAATTAAGAGAATTCATTAAGAGAAAGTTTCTCAATTTAAGGGTAGTAGTGTGGTCGTACCAAGTAGAAGGAACTTCCTGCTGTCCCCGTAGAGTTGTCGCAGGTTAATGCAGAACTCATGGATGGAAGCACCATTACGATACTCATGGAGCAGGGTGGCAAACTGCTGGATCTCCTGTGATGACAGTTTTGTCCTCAGCTAGAAGGGGAGGGAAAAGATAATGAATAGGCAAAACAATAATTAATGTAGCTTGAGGGACAAAGAAAGAGAGGGTGGCATGATCATACTGTGGTCATGTAGTCCTGCAGCAGCTCTGCAGCAGTGGTGCTGAGCTCTCCTTCACTCGCGGTCTTCGTCTGAGGGGTTGCTGGGGTGGATGCTGACGGAGAGTTTCCTTCTGCCTCCATAGAGCCCGGGAAAGGACTGAAAGAAGAATGCACCCCTTGTAACTGACGAGCAAAACACTTTCAGAGATGTGTCAAAATCTTAATGAATCACTGAGAACAGAAGCATCGAGGTAGGACTCAAACTGTGTACTTACAATGTGCTGGCCTCTGCATCAAAGGCCTCCTTAACATCCACTTTGCTTGAAGAATCATCTGCAAAAACGTACATTTCGACAGCTTTATACTTGACTTTTGAAACTAAAGTAGCTTGAGAAGAGGGTTAAACTCTCTCAACTCCTATGCAGTCTGTTTTTCCCTTACCACTGTACAGAGAGAGGTGTCTGGTCGGCGTAGTTGCTCCATCAAAAATGGCTCTGTCCAAGAAGTCGATGGTTGATTCTGTGTAAACGATCTGAAAGACCTGGCTGAGCAGGAGACACAGCTCCTCTGCTGCTGCCTGAAAGACAACAAAGTTAGCTATTAATACACATTTCTGCGGAGACTAATTCAGGACTGGACTAAAAAGTAAGTAGTCAGCATTATCTTGACATCTCACACACACACATCCCTGTTTGAGACTGCAGACTGAAGTGCGTTATGAAATCAACCATTTGTGCTCTTTGTACACACAGCACTCTTCAGACTGTGGTTAGCTCCGAGTTTGTTTCATTACCCTGGCAACATGCTGGCAACTAGAAGTCAATGTCATCCTCACTGTAGTGGCAAAAGAATATTTTTTATTAGAATTGCTGGAGACACTAAAGGGCCCCTGTGGAGTTTTCTTGTATAAAAAAGTCCTGTTTATATTCAGTGTTACTCCCTTGTAGTCCTCTTCTTCCCTGTCTTTGTTGGTGTATTGCAGCCTATCTTGCCATGTTACTGTCACCTGTTTATCAGTGTAATATTGTGCACCATTGGTAAGACTGTGTTTCGTGTCACCCACAAGTGCATGTGTGTTGATAAACAAAATGGGGTCCCACTCAGAAACTTAACTTAAGAAACAAACTCTACAGATTTCCATTTAGCTGCTCCAAACATGGATACTGGAAACATAGTCGCAGATGCAAAGGAATACCTTGTTATCCACAGCCAGCACAAGCAGGCAGCAGACTTCCACCAGCACAGCTCCGCTCTCTGACAAGGAGCTCAGGGTCTGAGACTTGTTGAGATCGGGACACGAGCTAGGGCAAGGAGAACCTCCCGACTCCTGGGCTGAATAACAGAGAAAGATACACAGTCAAATGAGATTATTCAAATGCCGAACTTCTGCCAATTTAGCAAACACTACTTTGGACAATTTTAAATGTTTTTCTTTTACCTGTTTTGATCACCACAAGGTGCAAAGAGTCGTCCCTAATGTAGGAGACAGCAGCGATATCATGGATGGGCACCCTCAGGATGATGTCCTCCCCATCGCGCCGTACAAGCTTTATGTTGTACGCTGACAAGCTCACAACTGCATCCTGCTCTGTTGTCAGCTGGCCTGCCAACTGATGGGACTTCTGAGAATCACAGAGGCATACAACGTTGGTAATCATCCCTTGTATGATATAAATTATAAATACAATATCTGACAACTTTATTATTAGAGTTCACCATGAATAAGCAGAAGCATTAAAGCCTTTATCAACTGTAGGGGCAGTTCACCCCAAATTCAAAAGCACACATTTTTCCTCCTACTTGTAGTGCTATTTATCAGTCCAGATTATTTTGGTGTGAGTTGCCGAGTACTGGAATAATAGCCTGTCTGCCTTCTCTCGAATATAATGGAACTAGATGGCACTCAGTATGTGGTGCTTGAAGGAGCAAAAAAATGTTTAAAAAACAACAACTCAAGGCTACTCAAGATAATCCACAGACCTTGTTGTGAGCAGTTTCATGTAGGAACTATTTTCTTTCTATAAAACTACACCCACCAAACATACAACTGTGCAGAAGGACGCGTGCATTTACTGCTAGCTCACCTAGCACCACTGAGCTAGCTAACGTTACAGCTCAGCCAAGGAGGACACCATTAATGTTTACACCTTGCTGAGCCTCTCTTCCATGAGTAGATACACACTTCCTTCTGTGTGGTGATACGGTTGGTGGGTGTGGTGTCATAGAAAGACAATAGTTCCTACATGAAACTGCTCACAACAAGTTCTGTGACTTATCTTTAGTAACTGAGTCATGATTTCTACAAAAAGACATTGCTGTTGAGTTTTTCCAAATGTATGGGTTTTTTTTTTAGCTTTGAGCAGAGAAGGCAGACATCTCTATAGCCTGTATCTCCAACATGAGGGAACAAATTAAAACCAAAGATTTATAAACAGCACCACAGGTAAGAGGAATTAGAATAAGTATAAGTAGGAAAAGCAGAAGAAAGAGAGCTCTACCAACTGATGGATCATGTTACATCACTTACGTACCCTTGCATTGTCGATGAGTTGCAGCACTTCTGTGCGACTTGATGGGTTCAAGTATCCTGGAACTGATGTCAGCTGCCCCAAGTACTGGAAAGGACATGCGCAAACTTTTTACTCAAAGATGTACATTCACACGAGTAAAAAAAAAAAAAAAAACATACCGGAACCTAATATATCGTTATCTCCTCCCGAGTAAATAGTTCTAAAGCATTTTTAGCACATGAGTAGGGACTTTACATCTCTGTTAGTCACACTCACTTTGACTTCCTTCTCAATGTAGTCATTAAGCAGGATGTCAGGGTCGATGCGGTGGTCAGGCTGAGAGAGCGAGAAGGTGTGGAGCGCCCTGCGCTCAGTGGCCTTCTCCTGGGCCTTCTTGTCTCTCCCCTTCTCTCCTTTCAGGAAGACTCGCTTGAATGGAGACACGATACCAGGCTAGTGAATGAAGACAAAGAGAGCAGGGGTTGAGAGAAATTAGAAGACTGTCAAGCCGCCTTACGAAATGCAGTAAGAGATGAAACTCAATCTGTGTGGATATGTAGCATTTCATACTCTTTAAATTATAAACCACTGGCATCATCTGTTTCTATGAAGCAGTATATCACGAATAATTACAGGGCTTATTCACGTCCACTTCATACATCTGAGGTAGCTGCAAAGGGCTGGCAACACAGTAAAGCAAACCCAGCTACAAGTTAAATGTTCCCCCTCAAAAACCAAGCAGAAACTATATCAAACTGTTGACTGTAGTACAGTATGCCTTGTAATTTCTGCTGACCCTGCTTCCCCTGATGGTGCTAGTTTCTGCAGAGTAATACAACAGATGCAAAGCCCTCCGTGTTACCCAATACGTGTTGCTCAAATGTCAACAACAGCATGTGCAAAAGGAAACTGCATTTTGCAATACTGGAGGGGTTTGCAGTGGAAGTCAGTGTAAAGCATGAAGGAGAACCACATCTCAACACTGACCTCAAAACAACCACCACAGATGTGTCACAAGAGAGAATTGTATCGTTCTTTAGCTCTTGTATCACCTGGTAAAAGTCAAAACTATAGCACTGTTAAGTCCTCAGTCAAGTATGCTAATCAAAACCTTGATACATTTCGTCAATGGCGTCAAGGCTGTACACAACATTTCAAGTACGTTTCTATTTTCAAAGCATTTTTTAAAAAGCCTACCTCGTTCTCCATGAACCCTCTCGCAAGAAGAGTCGCCTACTTACGGCAAGCGCACTGCCTTGTGACTGATGCTGCTACGCTCGCACTGTGTAAACTAGTCACCTGTTGCGTCCGGTCACACACAGTGACAGCTGCCAACTGGTGACAGACACACAGGATCAAACACAGCGAGGGGTGTGACCCCCCTCACAGAGGAAGGGAAGTGTCTCTGTCTCTGCATTCAGGCACAAGAACAGGAAGGGGACTAGCCACAACTTCCTGTGATGGTACATGCGCTCATGCTTTGAATATTGAAACTCTTAAAAAAAAATGTGGCTTTTTCATGTTGTTTTGAAAACTGCTTCACAGATTGAAGACAGACAAAAGAGAGCGTGTCTGGTGATAATCAGTGTTGCTCCAGATCTTCATATTTTATTGTGATGTGATGATTTACTGTCTTGAATCACTCACTCAGGACTCAGCTCTGCAAATGAAGGTCCACACACATCACTGCAAAGCCACAGAAATACAGATGTAGTGTATTCTATTATGCTAACCACAGACCTCACGTCTGCAGGGCTGTTTATACTGCAGATTTAAGTGCAGATGATCTGATGTAGTTCAATACAATTTATTTTCTTTTTCAGCCACCTCATGAAAAGGCCAATGTCACAATTATAAGCATAAAAATCCAGAAAAAAAATTGGTTTCCTAGCAATATCTACAACAGAAAAACGAAAGGGTTACTTTAGTAATCAATGTATGTATGTATCTGACTCTCACATCACACCTATATTTTGGTTCCTGCATGACTCCATAGAAGCGCACGACTAATGACCAGTGCATTATTTAACAGTACGCAGCTCTTGAAGACAAGTGCATTAACATTTTATGGCTTGTCCTTGTGAAATGTGAGACGGAAGCTACTGTGGTTGACCCCAGTGAATGGCCTCAAGATGAACAAGTGTCTGTTTTGGCGAGAGTCTACAAAGAAACCTAAGTGAGGATGAGGTACTGTCTCCTTGTGCTGTGATGGCACACAGAGACAATGAGTGCAGGTGTACTTTCCATCTTTCTCACACTTGAGAACAATGCAGGAATACTCAGAATGTTCATTCAGAATAATAGTGATCTATAAGGCTGTTATAGTTCCTGTATTTGTGCTGAATCGTCATGGTATGGGGATCAGGATTCAGTGCACACTGCCTCAAGCACAACACACAGAATGTAGACTGATGCACGTATTTAACCAAAGTTCACAGACTTGAGTTTCGCTCGGAAACTTTTAGCCATACGCCATTAACACATACGCTGAGGTTAGCACAACAAGGGGACTGGTGTGTGTCAGTCACACTATGGCGAATGCCAGAGCTGTAAGACCCGCCTACGGCTTCCCGGTCAGTAAAGGAGATTAAGTATAAAACAAGGATGATGTGTGCTTAAACACAGCCAAGACTGAACTAATTGAACATTCCTCCTAATGCACAAGATTTTTTATTACTCTATTTATTTGGTATTTTCAATTTCATAGCGTAAGAAGTGCTTTACAGTTTTACAGCCTATTGTGACCTGTTGGATTTTGGGTAAGTGTTTGTTCAGTGTAATACGAAAGTGTTTGAAATGTTTTTTTTCTTAAATAATGGAAACAGTCTAATAAAGTTTCCAGAGGGAAAAATGCTACCCAAGTCCCCAGCTACAGGATTTTGTCTGTCTTTGCCACTTTTGTCTGTTTAAAATAAATTAAAATAAATATATCCGAATGCATTTGCTTTCTGTTTTTCCTGCTGTACTGAACTCCCACTGGACTGTGACTCTTAAACCTGGGTATCAACCGAACCTTGGCTTTTGCGTATCGCTATACTTATCCAAATCTTACTCCTATTTGTCCCCCAACCACCTAAAAACTATGACTACATTTTCCACACTGATGAGGTAAAATGCTATGATCTTTCTCCGCCTTTCTAGATCTAAGTTGCGGCACTTCTGTCACATAAGGATGCTCTTTATTCTTCATTTGTTCGTGTTTGAAAGACATTGCCCGTCCAGCTGGACTCAAAGCAAGCTCATGTGTGAGTCAAGCTGTCAGATAAACTTCTCCACATACTTTTGACAGTTTCCAGACTTTAATTGAGTTCAGTTCGCACAGTGAAAGTAACACTCTATCATGTCATCATATGAAGGGGTCTGAGCTTTCACCTAAACCTGTGTAATTATAATACTCAAACAGAGAAGACATCTGGGCCAAATGCTGTTCATTATCACCACCTAGTGACACACACAAGAACTGTAAGCACCGGTGACACTGATCATTAAAAGTAGAGATCATCATCTCTTAACAGGTGGTAAACTGAGGTCATAACCTGTTTTATAAAGATGAAAACAGTAATTTCCATCTTTATAGAAAGCTACAAAGCATCTAGCAAAGTGATTAAATATATTTACTTCAAATCTATCCATTTTCTGGCAATAAGTAGGAAACTTCTTATTAGTAATAAAGGTATTTTTGAAAGAAAGTTTTAATGTTATGCCTTATCAAAGTGTGCAGAGTTTGGTTTGGTTACCATTGCTGACAAAAACATTTCCTTGCCACAACAAACCCTCCTAACACTAGGATATCATTTCATTTCCGTCAAAATTTCCCTTCATATCAAGAGGAGGTGGAATTTCCTCACAAGCACCATTAGTGTTTTTGTCCTGGAAAAAATGATGTAATAACCAGCTCAATCGCAGCAAAGATGTTAACCTCAGACACTTCACTTCTCATCATGCTTCTCAGGTTGTGAGAGCTTGTCAGTGTCATGTCATGCCTAGATATGGTGCCCTTTGGTTTCCCCCTGCAGAGTCTCCTGTGTCTGTCCTACCACACAAAGATAAAAGAAATGTCAGCCGTGTGTGTGAACATGCCGATCTGTCTCCATATCACAGGGGATCATTTGGGTAGCATGTGTATGTAGTGTATGTGTGAGACAAAGCAGGATGGTTAGCACAACCAAAGAGTGCTGATTCCCTTTAGCATGACTGACACTGATAACCGCTGCCTTTGACAGCTGATGGTGAGCACTCAGATCCTCCATGACCCACGCCTACACATAACAACGGGGGTTATTACTCTGGGAAACCTGGTTGTGCTTTCATTACGTTTTAAAGAACACTGTCACTGCGGTTTGTTCTCACTGTTTGAAATCCCACAACAGATAAACCATTAGCTTAATTAACACAACAAGGGCCGACATTTTCCTTTTAATTATGCTACGTTTAACTTAACACACTGGATCTGAACACATCTGGACCACACATACAACAAGGAAAAGAGTGATGAAGTTGGTACGATGAAAACTATCAAAAATAAAAACATCAATAAGCTCATAGTAATTTTGACCGTGTACCGGTAACGTTTAAAGTTAACTTGTAACACTTTACTCGCTTTCTAGGCTCAATCTGTTGCGCCTAACTTACCGTTACCTCTATTTAGCATTAATATCTATTCAGTAAGTTACACATTTCTCTTATTTTAAGTAAAACTGGCTGATTAAAACGTCTGTAAATCTGTCAGTGTGTTAACGTACGTGTTTTGCCCCTGCCCGCTGATGTTTAACGGCTAAACTTAGCTAAGCTAACCCCGGTCTGACAAGCTAGTAAGTTAGCATGCTAGCTAGCTAGTCAACTTGCTGTGCAAAAAAAAGTAACGTTAGCTGTGTCAACTGCCCGGCTTACCTTTTTCACTTTTTTCACATCATCCTCCATTTCTATTTAAAGGTCCTCTTCTTCATATTCAGTTCAGCGTGGACACCCAGGTGAGACAAGACATAACTACCGAAGCTTTTTTAACCAGCACTCATCTGAAAGTAGTTAGCTTGCTAGCCTAGCTTAGCTTAGCCTAGCCTAGCATTGGCAAAGTGATGCCCGAATTTGAGCTGATAGCAAAACGCCATCCTGATTTTTGACTCGTTCCACAACCGTTAGAAAAAAATGTCGGCGTGCCACCCGTGTGAAAACTGTACGCTTCACTGCCGCTAACACGACTAAAGAAATAGTCTGTTGAGAAGACAAACTCGGATAAAACAGGCAAAACTTTTCAATCGTGCCGCCATTTTGGGCGTTGAGCTGGTCCAGCATGCTTTGCTTTGCTCAAACCAAAACAGCTGCTACTGTTAATGATAGTGGTATTACCGCAGAGGCAGTTTTAAAACGGTACTTAGTTGTCATTTCATGGGCTGCTTTTCAGGTAATATGATAAAAACTATAATTAAAATACATATAATTGTATTAGGTAACAGAGACATATTTCAGAGCAAAGTATTATAGCTATAAATACAGACAAGGGTTGGTCAGTGCATCAGTGACTACACTGTAACATTTCTTTGATGTAAGGGACTGTTCGTTACTTATGAGAGGGAAGGGGTGGTTCAAAATGGGGGAGGCATGTCAAATAATTTGTTTAGCACTGGGGAGCAACTTATGTTTTACTTTGGCTTGGAGAGGGGCATACAAATTTAAATGGCAGTAATATTTATATTACTGCCAATTTTTAAAGAAAACATGCCCTCCAAACCTATGTAAACCTACAAAAGTCGTGTTTTCTTTAAAAAACAATCTGGTGTAAAATTACACACTTTATCACAGCCTGGAACTGTAAATACAGAAATTATCATTGGATTTTTAAATTTACAACAGTCCTTTAACGCAATGTGTGGGATGAACACTTCCGTCGGAGGAAAACATAACCAAATTTATGCTTAAAAAAATAATATTTCTTATAAAACACTTTATTTTAAATGTCTCATTTTAAATTTTGTCAAAAATAAACTGCACTAACTAACCAGCATGTATGACAAGAATTTTAAAAAATTGGACTTTTGTCTTCAACTTTTAATGTTCAAACATTAAAGGGTACGTTTTTTAATTATTTTTTTTTTTTAATCTAACAACTAATTTCTCACGGAGGGAGGGTCATGCATTTTCCCCAAGTCACTCAGGGAGGCTCAAGGAAAATATTTGTAGTTTTGGGGAAAAACTAGACCAAAAAAAAAAAGTCACACCTCAGCAACCCCCCTCTCTGACAAGTAAAGAACAGTCCCTAAATTCTCAAATTGTTTAGCCGCTTTTGACAACTTTATGGCAACTTGTTTTTTTGTTTATCACTCAATAACCCTATAAACAATAGGCTTTTATTCACAGCTAAAATTTTTATGTTTAATATCAGGAAAAAGTACAAGTGGCACCTTTCTTTTTAAAGCCATACCCTTGATGTAGCACACCTACATTGGACAAAAATTTAAATGCACTTTTGTTTTTGCTCCAATTTTTCACAGGGTTAAGTTAAAGATTTAAGACTTTTTTATGCACTGAGTAGATACATTGCTCTCAAATTGTGGTCGCAACTTTGTGTCAGTGGCACTTGTCCTTTTCTAAAATAATCCATCCACCTGACAGGTGTGGCAGATCAAGATTCTGATTACACAGCATGATTGCAGCACAGGTGTGTCTTGGGGTGGTCACAGTTAAAGGCTACTCTAAAATGTGCAGTTTTATCTTAAGAAAAAAAGGACATTAATCAGGATTTTCACATGACTGCTACAGAAATTGCTACAGAAATGCATTTGTTTTGGTCACAAATACCACAAAGAGTCAGTCAGTGTCTGGTGTGACCACTATTTGCTAGTTGATCAGGTTGTTGTGGCCTATGAAATTCTTTCCCACACTTCTTCAGTGGCTGTGTGAAGTTGCTGGATTTTGGCAGGATTTGGAACACGGTGTTGTACATGCTGATCCAAAACATCCCAAACATGCACAATGGGTGACATGTCTGCTGAGTATGCAGGCCGTAAGAACCGGGATATTTTAAACTTCCAGGAATTGTGCACAGATCCTTACAACATGAGGCCATGTAACAGTAACATGCTGCAACATGAGGTCACGGCGGCGGATTAATGGCAGGACAATGGGTCTCAGGATCTCGTTACAGTATCTCTGTGCATTGAAACTGCCGTTGTTTATAGTTTATGCAAGTCCATACCATATAACCCCACCGCCACCATGGGGCACTCTGTACACAGCGTTGGCATTAGCAAACCACCCGCCTACACGACACCCTACACGCTGTCTGCCATCTGCCTGGTGCAGTGGAACATCTGTGAAAAGAACACTTCTTCAAAGTGCCAGACGCCATCAATGGTGAGCAGTTGCCCACTCACGTCGGTTAAGATGAGGAATTGCTGACAGGTCAAGCCCCTGGTGAGGATGACGAGCATGCAGATGAGCTTCTCTGAGACAGTGTCTGACAGATTGTGCAGACACTCTTTGGTTGTTCAAACCAACTGCAGCTGTTTGGGTGGCTGGTCTCAGATGATCTTGACTTGGGTCAGTTGGATGTACTGCCATATTCACGGAAACGACTTTGGAGCTTATGGTAGTGAGATGAACATTCAGTTCACGGGCAACAGCTCTGGTGGACATTCCTGCAGTCAGCATGCCAGTGGCACTCTCTCTTAAAACTGGGGACATCTGTGGCATTGTGTTGTGTTATCAAACTGCACATTTTAGAGTGGCCTTTTATTGTGACCATCCCAAGGCGCACTTGGGTAGTAATCATGCTGTGTAATCAGCATCTTGATCTGCCACACCTGTGAGGTGGATGGGTTATCTTGGAAAAGGAGATTCACTCACTATTGTACTTTAACGAATTTGCAACCACAATTTGGAAGAATTGTATCAATTGAGTGCAAAAAAAACTCTTAAACCTTTAATTTAAACCTGTGGAAAATAGAAGCAAGAACAAAAATCTCTGAAGTGTAAATATAATGCCTTCCCGCTAAGATAAGTCTGTCTTGCCCTGAGTTTAACTAGAAGTCTAAAAATACTACTGGCACATTGAGACTGTTAAACGCAGGTGTTTCACTTAGTGAGAGACAATTTTGAGTCCCCATCAAAACAATGTCTTAATACCCTGTTTACAGTTACCATTTACTTTCCTTGTTTTGCTAGAAAGGAGAACGACGGCAACAAAGAGAGGCAGATGGGAGAAAGAAAGAAAACATGCACAAATACAGCAAGAGGATACGAGAGCGATGAAGAGACCAGTCACAAAAAGACGGGTACGCTCTGTACACATACAGTAACTGTCAGTGGTATTTACATTTTAATCATATGTATCGGTCTCCATTTTCTAAACCTGTGTATAAAGCAGGTGAAGGGAGTTGTATCAGTTATTTGTGAAACGTCATTTTGATTGTTGATGCCCTCTTTATGTGAATTGTGATTTTTTTTTTTTAGGCAAATTGTAATTACTTAGTGCTAAACTACAGATATTGGGTCTGAATGTGTTACGTGTAACGGTAATTAACTCAGGTGCAAATAGCAATACATGTAGCATCAATGTAGGTAATGATAATATTTTATGTGCAGTATAGGAAAATAGAGTTACATTGTAGATTTTAAAATTTCACCCATCAAAGCATGACTCTAGACCAGCCCAGTCGCCAGAAGAAAATGTTGGCAGTGTACATTTCTAATGACTAAGGAAAAGTCTTGACCCTGTAGCCTGACCAGTTGGGAACCACTGACCTAAATGAGATGCCTGCAAAGCTGCTGTTAGAGACCAACAAACATGTAAACCTGTTTTGTAGCAACCAGTCGCTGTGTTTCCAGCAACTTTTTAGTTTTGTAGTGACCTGTCGCTATTTCTCCACTGGGAATAGTGGCATGAAAAGCTGTTGTTTTTTACCAAGACATCGCTGCTTTGCTATTTTAAACCAACCATGATCTTTTCCTATCCATAACCAAGTGGTTTTTGTGGCTAAACCTAACCTAACCTTGTTAAAACATAAAGTTTTAATGTAATCGCTACATAACAACGTACAAATGTACCTTATCTGTGGTTCGTAGAGACGTATAATGCCAACATTTGACCAGACTCATCCTCTGGTTAAGTCCACTGACCCGAGAACTGCTTTTGCAAGTAGAGAAAAAAGTATCTTAACATCTATATTTTACTTATTGTTCCACTGTGCAAAAGAAATTACTTAATAATCACTGATGTGCAAAATGATTTCATTTAGTGCACCCATGTTAAAAGCTGTTCCACAGGCGGTTAAACCACACAGGTGTTTTCACTTATCATGCCTGATTAGCCTTTTCTCAGCTTGACTGTCATCTCTCTCATTGTCTTCACTTTCCTTGATCATTTATATTCATGCATCACTTTGGTGTCACCACATACAGTAATCCCCAGCCACACAACTTCAACCTGTGACGGTCTAATCAAAGTAAATGAAAACACCTGTGTGAGTGTGCAGGCCTTTAATTAGCTAAATGAACCAATCACAAGCATTATGTAAGGACACATTCACTGTGTGTGGGCCACATGTTGCAGCTGCTTTCATCCGTTGAAATGTGAGACGTGCATGTGAATACAGTACCGATATATTGCACTTTCAAATACTATATTTATTTTTCTCTTCTGGGATGAACAGTCTGATATATGAATCTACAGTAAGGCTTAACATTACATTTTCAGCATAATATTTCTCTTTTCATCTAAAAACCAAAACATACAAAAAGAACTTTAGCACCATATGTTATTAATAATATTCATATTGTTCCCAAAAATAGGACATCAGTTTTGCTTTTTTAAAGAACGGGGATTCCATGAAACAATTTACTTACATTTTATATTTAACAACAACAAAGAAACCATTCCTTATATGTTCTCGATCACAACATGGGTTGTATGAGTACACGTTCGTAAAGATGCTACAGACTGTAGCGAATTTTGCTCACTGACATTGTGCCAACTCTTTGAATACCCCGCGTAAATCATATAGTCTAGGGAGTATCCTGATAGATTTGTGAAATACACCAACAAGCTAACACAATCTAGAAATTGATTGAATATAAACAAAGCAATATTTCCCAACACCTTTGATAACAATTTCAAAAATCAGCAGCAATTAATATGACAACCATAGTCGCTTCATTGGAATATCAAATCCATTTTTAAACAAAATATTACAGCCAATTCTACAATAACAACAAAAATAGATACACACAGATTAAGGACATATAGATGACAGGAATTTACAACACAGCAATCACGTTCTATATATTTTTTTAACCCAAATTCCAGTAGCAGAAGTACATTTGTGCTCCTGTGCGTTTGCCAAGAAGATGCATTTTATCATCTGCCAGTTTAATTCTCTCAGAGAAAAGAAAGAAAGAAAAGTCCTAGTGCAGATTGAATCATAGTAAAACAAAAAACATACTGTATGCTGAAACCAGTATATTAAACATTATATGAACAGAGGAACAGAGTTGTTTTTTGTGCAGGTTGGAAAATCAAAATGGCACCATTGAGAGTTGAGTTCTGCTGTAAACTGTGTGGATTTGAGGTGCGAGCTCTCGAGCATTTTTGAGACTGCGAGTTTGTCAGTCAACCGGAAGGCTATGCTATCAGAAAGCTAAAAAGGTGGACTGCAGTCCACAGTGGTAGCACCTTTTAAATGTATTTATTCAGCACCAGGTTATTAACAGAAATCAAAGAAGGTTTAAACGTTTAAAAAAAAGAAAATGCACCGTTTTATCTTCTGTACTGCTCCAATGGTCAAACAGATGGTCATGACACAAAGGTACAGACTGAAACCAAGTCAAACACTACAATGACCTGCTGCTACACATTAATGCAGAAATCAGAGGGTTTGTTGTGCAGTCGAGAGCACGTCCATGCTAAATGTCGAGGGTCACCTCACAATGACTTCTAAAGGCATGCTGGGAGGTGGTGGGAAAACCAGAAAATGAGGTTATTCAAAAGTGAATCAGTGATCGGGCCTGTTTCATCATTCCATTGTAAGAAAATGCAACGTAATCGTTTTTTTTTTTTCTTTTTTGCGCATGTTGTCATCATCGGCTTCTTCCGTGTTTTTATTCCAACTGCAGGCATTATTGTTTTGGCTAGAGGATGTTAATTTTTCACACGAGACAAACGACACAGAAAGTTTACGTCTTGGCACTACAAATCATTCATCATTGCAAGACAGAAGAAGATGTAAAGGCATAGACAAAAGTACAAAACAATCGTTGACCAAAATCGCTCGGTATTGTGGCTGGCATCTGTTAAGACTATCCATCAAACAGTCCAAATCTAATGCTTTTGAGCTCAGTCCAAACTGCTAATTGTACGTCGCCGAATCAACCCGGGGCTGTCGTAGATTCAGCTCGCTAATAAAGATGAGGAAACCCTATGTTCAAGTACAGAAGATGTTCAGTATTGCCTTACTTTTTCTCCGATGTCTTTGACAGAAGCAATAAGTGGGTTTCACACTGCGCCCACTGCTTGATTCTGTCGCACTGTGAAGTTTAGTTGGAGCACTGTAACTAGGAAACAGTGCAGTTCTGTGGATGACAACTGGGATGAAAGACTTAAATGGCGTCGTCGACTGAGGTGTGAGCTGACAGAATTGAGAACTTGGCTTGATCAGGTTTCGGGGAGACAGACAGGGAGAATATTGTTTGGTGTTTGTCGTCGTCTTGAGTGAGCGTGCTGGCACATGAAACGAGTAAAGAAAGACATTGGCATTGTTGTTTGCGGACCTGGCTGCCATGGCTGGATTGAAGCACCCAAAGTAACAAGGCACAACAAGGACTGAGAAGAACAAGCTTGCTGTTCAAACGCTCTTGCTGTGTGTTGCGGCTGTCGAGGGATGTGGAGTCTGGCGGGTAACCTGACAGAAACAATTCTCTGTAGGGGATTTCTTTGTGACCTTGTTTATGCTATAGTGTGGCAGCCTGAATACTACACTGTATAGCTTCCACTTGCACTCCTGTGTAGCTTAGCTCTTGAAACCCGTGTGTAACTTTAAAAAAAACAAGAAAAACACTAAACTAAAACCCACTCGTTAACCAGCTCCTAGCTAACCCTTTTAACTAGATAGAGAATGTGGCAAAATCTATGATTGTTCTGTAGAAATACGTAAAATATACGGCATGTTTCATAAAAATCCAGACTTGTACATATAGACTCTTTGTAGACTTAATTAAAATTAATTAACCGTCATTACCACTATTCTAATGACACAGTTAAGCAAGCATAAATACTCTGCGTTTTACGACATTAAGCACCACTAGATGAAATGCAGCCCAGTTATACATAATCGTGTTTATGATGCTATATAATACAGTCGTCCCACACACACACACACACACACACACACACACACACACACACACACACACACACACTCACACACACTCACACGCACACGCTCAAATGAATGAATCACAGTGTATTTGCACCTGATTTGGACATGTGTCCACGTCTGGAAAAAGGTCAGCAGTGTTTAGAAAGGATGCACCATACGCCAGGCAGCCAACTACCACAAAAAACGGCCCCAACCCCCCCCCCCCCAACCCCAATAATAAGAATGAGCATTCCCAAGAAAACAAAAAAAATGTGCAAACCATAATTTAGTGGTACAATCCCAGCCGAGGAGTGGTCCAGGATGCATTATGTTAAGGAAAAAATGGAGACCCTTGAGGACATGCCTGGGGATGAGAACTGCATTGAGACACCCCTGAGTCAGCTGGTTCAGTGGTCTTGGTTGTTGGTCCTGAGGAACCCCTGTATTGGCTGTTTTGCTTAGTTTTTTTTTTCCAAAGTTTACAATACTTATTCATTATTTATTAATCGACTAACTATTAACATGGCTGTTCATTCACTACAACAGAGAGGAACTACTCTGGCTACTATGGTAAACAATGAACAAGTTGGTTGTTTGCATACTCATGTATATCTATACATATGGTGTGTCGGATGTTTGCTCCACCTTAGCTGACCCAACAGTTCTCAATTACTTAGGGCTGAACATCGCTTTTGTAAGCCGAAGGGTGGCAGACCCCGGATGTTGAAGCTCTTGGTCATGGCAGTGTACCTCATTGCATGTTCTCATGTCAGGATCTCCAGTTGTTCAGCCTCAACCCCGTTGTTCAGTTACCAGAGAGTGTGAGAGTGTTTCCACGGGGAGTGCGCCAAGGCCCAGCACCAAAGAGACGGGGAAGAGGGCGGAGCAGCAACCGAGGATGGAGCCGAACAATCGGCAAGAGGACAGAGCTGTGGGAAAGGGGCTGAGGGGACACGCAGGACGAGCATGCGCACACGCCACCATGCAAGCACACTCAGATCCCCTAATACATACTGCAGGTTGCACAGTATGTGCTGAGAGGTACACACTCATCTTTCTCACTCAAGCACACAAGGAATTACACACGGTACTCCGGTCAGGCCCTTTGTCACAATCTGTCCTCGTGTTCTTTTCCAACCCTGGCAAAACCCCCCTCTCACCTTTGGCCTGGACTTACTTGGCATCCGCTTTTTACAGTACGGTGTTAGCAGGCACACGTGGCCACAGCTAAGCAGGACGCCAGTGAGCCAGGAGAAAGGAATCTCTGTTTTGTGAGGGCTCTTGGGCATCCCTTGCTGGGTGCATTTGTACTAATGCCTCATACTAAAGTCATGCCAAACACTGCAATGTAAAAAACACACATTATATATTCGGATGAATCATTGAGTAAATAGATAAAGTTGGAGTATGAAATGCATTCAGTTTTCTCATGAATTGTTCAGTAGCCCTCTCTGGAAATTTAAGTCAAACTCCTTTGACTTAGAAGGCATATTTTTTTCTCTTCTTTTTCTTTTTCATTAATCACTATTATTTTTATCATGAGTGAATACAGTGGTCGTCCCGTGGGTATCCGTAGCGGAGAGCTCCCGCAGGTTCAGCTGGGAAGTGTACATTAGTGTGTAACTGCTGCTCAGCAGGCCTAGAGATGGCACACGTTTTGCAACGACTCATTCTACTGGTTCAAGGGGGGCAGATAAATTGTACAGACAGTACTTAAAGATGCGATTTGGCTTTGTTTCAACTGCGCTAGCGGGTGCCAGAACAGTTGCCCCGTGCACCCGTATAAGAGTATAACCTCTTTGAGGGCACACTGATGTTGAGGAGTATACCTTTTTCACACTGCACCGCACAACATTTTGTCGTCATGTAAAAAACTGTGTGTTCTGGCAAAATATAGTTATGTCAATGACTATAAATGTGGACACAAATACGCACTGAAGTATAATAGCATAGAAATATCTTCTCAGATTTGACTTTTTTTTTCAAGAACTTATTACAAGTCTTTGCACCCGATAAGCATATATTAATCAACCTAAAATATTTGTCGATAAGAAAACAAAAAAGGGAGGTTGTATAAGTACTTTCTAGGATTCAGAAGGGAATGGTGGAGGATTCTTTGAAGGCTGTCTTTGCACTTCAAACAAGAATGTGCGTTAACACACATTTGTACCCTTCTACCCTTAGACACTTACAATCTTTAAAAAAAGTCTTTGGAATGTTTTTTATTATGATTTTCAACCCACCAATTTAGAAAACATTGTGCTCATTTCTACTACATTCTACATTCCTTTCATTGTGTTTGGTGGTTGTCTCAATATAGTGTGCTGTCTCAACTGTGGGCAAGAGCGACCAAGTAAGGCATGCTGTTACAGCTTGCCTCCATCGGAGGGCAGTCTGCACTGTAAAAACTGAATATGTGGGTGGAACTGATTGAAGGTCAGTGTGCTTCTTTTTTTCTTCCATACATGATGCGATTACGATTTAGGATTTTGAACAAAAATAGTACAGCCAGGATACACTTGAGCCACATACGCTCACAGAGGGAAAATCCATTTTGAAGTGCTTCTGTTCGACACGTCTGTGATTGTGCCCTTTCTGTAATTTACAGTATCATGATAAAGATTTCAGTGCTTTTTTAATCTAACGACTCGGTAAACATCATCATACATTTCAATAATTTACATAAAGAATGGCAGTAAATGTTGGGATGTGCAAAGACCTGCCCCCTCTGAGACTCTCCTCCATCATTCCCATCAGGCTTTGCGCCAGTCCCATGTCACAGGGACATACAATATGCCCTTCACAAGTATTCACAGGTTGAATCACCAATACAGTATAATGCATTAAACACATTTCATAATGAAACATTCATATGTTATCTACACACTCATACAGAACCCTCCTCCATCAACGTAGAGGGATTTATATGAGATTTATGTATATATCACATCAGATACTGTAGGTTCATAATTTTTCTCTCTTTTTCCAAAAATAAATCATGACTGTGTGTTTAGACTGTCTTGACAGATTTTCGGTTGGCTAACACACATCTCCTGCAGGAAAGTTGAATGATCGGAGTGGAGAGAGGGAGAGAGTCGAGTGTCACATGGAAAGAGATAATATCTGGAGAGGAGGAAGAGCAGGGTGAGAGAAAGGAAACGCATGTGCATCGTGGTGTGTAAGAGGAGGTGACAGAGCTGAGGGAGAAGATGCCTTCAGAGGGAGGATTCGTACTGCAGGAGTTCATAAAGAAGCGGACCGTCCCTATACCTGATGCCCACCGCATTAGGGCTAATGTACTGCAGCACATTTATGGTCCTGCGCAGGCGCCGATCCACAAAGTGTGCATCCCAGGCTGGGTAGCGTTTTCTGGGCATGTCTATCTTGATGAGAGGACCCTCTGGTTGGATGGGCCTGCCAGCTGCATCCACAGGTTCTGTGGACCTCACCTGGAAAACCGGAAGGCAGGTGTCCGTGGCTGTTTCATCTGACTCCATGTGCTCCCCTGCCAGACCCCGTGTGGGGGTGGCCTGAGAGCCACGGGGGCCTGGTGTGGGAGCCATGGGCTCGGCCTCAGGGGGTAATGGAAGGCCCCACAGCAGCTCAGCACAGCAAGAGCTGGCCAGCACCCTCAGCCGGGGGCCCATGGGGTGTAGAACCCCGTAATAGAGAACCATACAGGCCACACCTGAGGCAAAGCACAGGAAGACGCCACAGAGGGCAAAAGAGGCATAGGCGTCAGTGGTGGCTGGGTCACGATACGCATACCAAAGGAGGCTGAGGATGGCGTTCTCGAACAGTACTAGTGTGTAATAGGCCACCATTCTGTACCGCGTCCGGCCCTCACGCACATTGAACCAACAGAAGACATAGACCACGCCCACCACCATGTTGAACAGTACCTCCTCCCACTTGGACATGCAGAAGTCGGTGCCGCCATGGATGACCCAGAAAGCCATGGCGCACCAATGGAGCACCACAAAAATGCCAAAGTAGATGTGGAAAACAGAGGCAAATAGAGCGAGGGAGAGCACCCGTGAGGAGATGGTAAAAAGGCGCCAGAACAGGTGCACCAGGGCACCTCGGTAACTCATGCTCTTCTTGTCGTCACGCGAGTCACGCAGGAGTTTGTGGTAAGAGGCTAGCACCCAGGCCAGGGACAGGAGGGAGGACATGGCAGAAACACCTGGGAATAAAGACATAGAGAGAGAAAAGTAAAAGAAGAGAACAACTAAGAATGGCAAGAAAAAGTGTGTTTACATGGACATTAATAACCCATTCATAAAGCTTATCCCAGTTATGATTATATTCAGGATATGGTGTTTACATCAACAGAGAAATCTGGTCATTCATATTCCCCGTATACATGAAAAACACTAGTAACCCAGTTACTCATTACTGCAGTCAATTTGCACAGGCGCCTGTGATGAGAGCGACAGGAAATATTGAACACTACACTTCCACCACTTGACAACTTAACTGCTAATTTCTTGGCCACGTCTGCTCTGAGAGCCAACCATCATTTCTCTCTCACTATCAACCACACACACACTTCTTACTGAGCGTCATTTCTGAAAGCAGCTTCACTACTCTTGTAACACCGTCTTTTATACTAGTGTCAGTCTGTCACTGTCACTGCCACTGTGTAGGACAGGCAGTGGGCAGTTATGGGGGATAAGGGGGATGCCATCCCCCATGCAACCTGCCATCCCTCTCCACCCATCAGAGGTCACTAATAGGACTGTGGACCATGGTCAGGTTCCAATCACTGGACCCCAATTTATAGCTGATAAATTACTGAGAATTATCAAAGTTTGATGCACAGTTTCAGTTTTAACCTTCGCAGCATCTCCAGACTATACGGCACTGGTTTAGCGACCCAGGAAACTCACAGACCAATTGCATGTGTTGTAAATAATCTCGCATGATGCTCCTCAGACAATTAAATCTGCGCAATCCCATAAGCATTGCGACTTGAGATAGTTAGATGCTCAAACACGTAAATGTTATAATCCAAAAACCTGATCATAAAGTGGTTATTCATGTCCATGTAAACACATTCATTGAGAGATACTGACAGATGTTGTGAGATGGTTCTAAAAACATTTGGGGTCAGACGCATGAAACTCTGTGTAGAAGCATGACTCAAACTGTGTGTACGCAAAAAAGGCAGAAATACGCATATCCATTTTTTTTGTCAGATTTCTAAAGCCGTGCGTACACCTGATTCTGTTTTATATATTTTGAACATTGTGGCGCTGGTCGCACACAAGCCTCCTGGATGTAGAAGTGAATGTAGAAATGCCCCTAAACACTCGTTTGTGTATTGATAGAAAGTGCAATTTCACCAACTGCGTCACATGTATTCTCATCCCAGCTCATCACTAATGGCCACTTTGTCAGTGCTGCATCATGTGCTAGGTATCCTCCTGCGTTTGTTGCTGACGTGCTGGGACAGAAGAATCCGAAGCCGCTTGTTACGTCTGGAATCTTCTGTCCACGGAGTTAGTCTTATCTGATCCCGTTTGATTCGGCGGTGAGAACCTCTTGCGATCGCATGCCTTTGCTGACATCAACCCCAGCAGGATTCGAACCCTGGACCTGGATTAGATTAGATCGCCGTTGGATGGATCCCCGCTAGATTAGCATTCGAAACCTGGACCTTCCGCATGGAAGCGAGGGCTTTAGCCATTACACTAGGGAGGCCCTTCTAATTGATGTTGTGGGACACTGTGTCAATTAATGCCTGTTAAATGCATTGTGTCTTTTCTAAATACACTTCCGTTGTAACAGGAAATGTACAGTGTCTGCAGTCTTTTTCAAAATAAATGTATAACGTCGGTAATGCCACGTATTTACGTTTATGTCCTTGTGCAACACAAGCACGTAGTTAGTTTTAGAAAAACAACATCATGGTTTGGATTAAAATTCATACGGGAAGTGGGAAGCAAACGCTGGCCTCCCTAGTGAAAGTCTGGGGTGTGTTGGACCCATCCACCTCTGCCCACACCCACCCTATAGGGACTTTTGAGCTCCTTATATTACGTCATAATTGGCAGTTTTAAACTGACGGTGTAACATACCACTGCAGCAGGTTCTGTCTGTGCGCATTGTTAACTGACGCTATGTCATACTACCATGAAAGGTTCTGCCCAGCTACATTACAAACTGACGCCACTCAGCAACGTATGATGCCGTCACGAAAGGTGGCTTTAGGCATCGGTGTCTAACGCCAAAATCACTGACCAAGCAGCAGTATTTGAGGAGTTTGGAATGAGAATGGGCTGCTGTGTCCAATCTACAACAGTGCCAGAGCAGCTGTCAGTATGCACGGCTATTGCGATTTGTAGCGTCCGTAACACTTATTCATTAATTCAACATTTTTGCAAACCATCATCATCACCACCACCAATCATGGTAAAATCTCAATCATCATTATTATTAAATGTAAGAAGAATAATTAATGATTCACTCACAGGGTTCATATTGAAAATGACTTTATAAAGTACTTCACAGTACTTTAATGTCAATTAAAATAATGATGAAATTCATCACTCATAAATAATTTAAAATGAACTTTATACACATTTTACAGAGCGCCAGTTAAGCTGCAAAATAATAACACAATCAATGAAATTAGCAAACAACCTAAAACAATGTTATCTGCCTCTGAACTTGTATTCAATCTCCGTCTTATCATATCACCCACAGCTATGTCAGCTAATGTGTAGGCCTGGTCTGAAGAGTATGTGAGCAGCACACATTCTCACTGCACATATTTCCTTTAGAAATACCAGCTTATGTGTGGGAGTGGGCATACGCATGGTTTCTGTGTGTACGCATCGTTCATACATCCGGCCCCAGAAGTTGAAAGAAAAATCCAGTTTCATTTTAAGCACAAAAGGCTAACCCAAAGAATTACAGGTCTATCTTGACTTGGCTGCCACTCCACTCACTGTATACAGTACACTTTATTTCAGCCAGAGCAATCCATCACATTTTTAGAAAGCCATATTATTACCAAGATCATAATAGGTCATTCAGTCAACACGGTCTCCATTTAGAGCACCAATTCAGTTTCCTTAAGACTTGTATAATAGTAGAGACAGCAGATATGTCAGAGCTGTAACCTGCTGCATGAAAAATGATAGAGGGTTATCTGCAGAGCAGCAGCATGGTGCCTCTCAGCAAATGTATTGATGGCATTTCTATAGACACCCAGACAGGGGAAGGGGTATCACTTGTTATGATTGAATTGCCATCCTTGGGGAGCGGTATTGCACGAGGAAACTGGAATTGTAAAAGAGGTTTCAATAACAAGAGTGATGAATGTTGGAAATTGGATACAACGGTGGAGAATATTGCACGCTGTAAATAACGCGATACGTGAACTTCACAGAAAAATGGATTGTCAGGTGGAAAATGTGGAGGCATCTCGGCGTCATGCAACAGGAAGACACAATGCAAAAAAAAAAAGAAGGATATGAGAGATGTCTTGAACTACACACACACACACACACACACACACACACACACACACACACACACACACAAAATTAGACACCAGTGCTGCTCGTATGGAGCCGTAGGGAAGCCCTTACACTGCAACCACTCAGCCTTGTTGCTCTGGATCATGATGCAGAGCTGCAGCACCAGCTGAGGGGCGCTTTCTAAGAAGGTCTCTAGCAGTCGCAGCATGTTGACATCGGCATACTCGTACATCATAGCCCAGTAAAAGCGCCGCTGGTTCTCCTTCTGCCGGTGGCTTTGTATACCAAGGTACATGGTACGGATGTACCTGCAGAGAGAGAAAGGACACACACTTAGGCACTCCAATAATAAATATGTCACCATGTTGATACAAAACACAAGGACACCTGTTGACATCGATATTACATCTTTACGAAGCAAAGAAAAGCATAAATTAACAGTTCAGCACACCTGCACATGGCTGAGTTTTGACAACACTAGAGGGCATACTTAGCTAAACCTTTTAATACACAGTAAAATATAGCAATCTGTATTTATGAGGCATTTAAATGTTCAGATGTTTACAAATGAATAAACTTTAATGGAGTAAACACTTCAAGGATTTGACAGAAATGTGCGGATTTTGATTGCCACATAAACCTTTGTGAACACATTGCAAGAAGATGGAGTGATTAGACAGAAATAAATAAGAAAAGAGTACAAATGTTAGTGTGGCTGAAAAGAAAGTTTGTCCTAAACTTAAAGAAAACAACTTAAACTCCACCTCTTCTCTTCTCAGCCCATAATCCTACATCCAAGTATAGGACACTCAAAAAGTCTCTCATAATCAAAACTTGCATATCTTAGCAGCTACTCCACAGTATAACTGCCTTGTGCATGGGCGGATTATGAGACATCGGGCCCCTGGGTACAGATATGCAAAGAGCCCCATCACCTCTCCTACACAGGAGGAAGACACGCAGACTTTGTGGTGGTTATTCATCTCTTAATAGTCATGATGCATCTTTTTGTGTCTTCTTTTTGTCTTTTTGTAGTTATTTGGGTCTCTGACGTCATTTTGTGTCTCTTTTAACTAATTTTGTGTCTTTTTTGGTCATTTTGTGTCACTTGGTGTCTCCTTGTGGCTGTTTTTCCTGTTTTTGTTGTTATTTTGTGTCTTCATTTGCAGTTCCTTTGCATCTCTTTGTGGTCTTTTTGTGTCTCTTTGAGGTAATTTTGTGTCTTTTTAGTTGTTTTGTTTTGCTTTGTAGACACTTCTTGTCTCCTTGTGGCTGTTTTGCATGTTTTTTGTTGTTATTTTGTGTCTCTTTTCAGTTCCTTTCATCTCTTTGTGGTCATTTTGTGTCTCTTTGAGGTAATTTTTCGTTGGGTTTTTTTTGGTTGTTTTGTGTCGCTTTGAAGTCACTTGGTGTCTCCTTGTGGTTGTTTTGCCAAATGTTGTTATTTTTAGTCTCTTTGCAGTTTCTTTGCATCTCTATGTGGTTATTCTGTGTCTCTAAGCAAATTTTGTGTCTTTTTTGGTTGTTTTGTGTCGCTTTGTAGTCACTTGGTGTCTCCTTGTGGCTGTTTTGTTCATTTTTGTTGTTAATTTGTGTCTCTTTGCAGTTCCTTTGCATTTTTTGTGGTCTTTGAGGTAATTGTGTGTCTTTTTTGGTGTCTTTTTTGGTTGTTTTGTGTTTCTTTGTAGTCACTTCTTGTCTCCTAGTGACTGTTTTGCCCATTTTTGTTGTTATTTTGTGTCTCTTTGCAGTTCCTTTGCATTTTTTGTGGTCATTTTGTGTCTCTTTCAGTTAATTTTGTCTTTTTTGGTCGTTTTGTGTTGCTCTGTAGTGACTTGTTGTCTTGTTGTGGCTGATTTGCCTGTTTTTGTTGTAATTTTGTGTCTCTTTGAACTAATTTTGTGTCTTTGTTGGTGGTTTTGTGTCACTTAGTGTCCCTTTTTGGCTATTTTGCCTGTTTTTGTTGTTTTGTGTCTTTGCAGTCGCTTTGCATCTTTTTGTGGTCATTTTATGTCTCTTTGAGCTCATTTTGTGTCTTTTTTGGTCATTTTGTGTCACTTGGTGTCTCCTTGTGGCTGTTTTTCCCATTTTTGTTGTTAATTTGTGTCTCTTTGCAGTTCCTTTGCATCTTTTTGTGGTCATTTTGTATCTCTTTGAGTTAATTTTGTGTCTTTTTTGGTCGTTTTGTGTCACTTGGTGTCTCCTTGTGGCTGTTTTGCCCATTTTTGTTGTTATTTTGTGTCTTCGTTTGCATCTCTTTGTGGTCTTTTTGTGTTTCTTTGAGCTTATTGTGTGTCTTTTTTGGTTGTTTTGTTCTGCTTTGTAGTCACTTGGTGTCTACTTGTGACTATTTTGCCCGTTTTCGTTGTTAATTTGTGTCTCTTCATAGTTCCCTTGCATTTTTTGTGGTCATTTTGTGTGTCTTTGAGCTAATTTTGTGTCTTTTTTGGTCATTTTGTGCCGCTTTATAGTGACTTGGTGTCTCCTTGTGGCCGTTTTGTCCATTTTTGTTGTTAATTTGTGTCTCTTCACAGTTCCTCTGCATCTCTTTGTGGTCTTTTTGTGTGTCTTTATGGTAATTTAAGTCTCTTCCTGGTCGGTATGTGTTAATTTGGGTGACATTTCAAACACTTTGGGCCTCTGGGCCTGTGCCTGATAGGCCCATTCAGTAATTCATCCATGGCCTTTTGTAAAGCTGTGTTGACAAAAGCGTCACTGGTGCGACCTGATTAATAACATTTTACAATCGTCTCTTTGGCTTCTGAAGGTGGCTATTGAACTTATTATAGTACATATATTAAGCATGGCACCACATGACCCATGTTGTCAAATGGACTGGCTATTTTCTCGACTTATGGAGTTTCATAACAGTGACTGGTGAAGCCAGGGAGACGGTAGGTAATGCAGCTGAGAAGTGGCAGCTAATTGAATCAAGCTCCTGTTGCCATCAAAGCTGTACCATCGCTTTGATGGCATTGTGTACTGCTGGGCAAAAAAACTTGTAATACGCTCAGGGCTGTGATATAGCTAATTAAGATCATAATCTTCTTTGGGTATGGATTTTGAAATGTAAGGCTGCAGTCAGAGCCACCAATTAACGTGTGAGAAGAAGACGAGTAAACAATGATGAAGAAGGATCGAAGGATTGTTGGATCGAAGCGTTGGACAGGAACATCACACCGCAAACTTGCAAAAACGGCAAAAACAAACCAATCCATCCAACAAAAGAAAATCAAGGGAACAAAAAGAAGTGAAACTGCAGTCTGGCGGGCTTTTATCCCCTCCAATCTGTAAACAACTTCAGCTCTTCAAACATGTTAACCCAGAGAGAAAACAATCACTGAAACCAGTATGACAGTTATAGTGGTTTATAGTTATCTTAACAGTGGATTCAGCCATTGCATATTGGGTGGTAGCTGCAGGGCCTATCTGCCTGAGCTGGCAGAGTGGCCAAATAAATCCAGCACTTGATGTGAAGGCAGTCAACCGAGGACAATAGTGTAGCAAGGACAGAAATAGACTAGACAGTAGCACTCCCCTAAACAAATTGAGAGGCCATGGATCTAAATTCAGTTCCTAAAAGTGAGACAAGAATTCACTGCAGCAAAGCAGAAAAGGATAAAAAATGCTTATGAGTGGTTTTCAACATAATTAGCTTCTGCATTAGCTACTGGGAAGGAGATTACTGCTCAATTTGAAATGAGGTTGAGAGCAGTGCACTGTAAAGAATGCGTCGTCTAGTAGGGTCTGATTGCTTTCGGTTATTGTTTTGGCTAAGATTTAAGTATGAACCACTTCCCTGTCCTCTCTAGACCTCCAGTTAAAGGGGTAACTTTAACTATTTTTTAACCTTGACCCTGTTTTACCATCTTTTGTGCCTAATTAATGGAGACAACGATTTTTGAAATTGGTCCAGTGGTGAGAGAGACCGGGGCGGCCACAGCAGCAAAACAGGCTGCAATGTAATCCCTAAGGGCAATTGTGCCATGTTAATTTACGTCGTCGTTTTTGGCACTGACAGGCTCAGATTGTTATTAGAGGAGTCTGATAACATTACCGGAAGGACTCCTAAAGAAATGAAACCTTTTTCTTTACCCTTTCCTGACTGTTTGTTTTGTGTGTTACAAAGTCTTGCTCAAGGAGAAGTTTCGTTTTGAAATCTTGCGAGAGGTGACTTGTCGCAGGAAAACAACGATGGGAACATTAGTGAGAGTTGAAGAGAGGAGTGCCAGGAAGAGTTTGTTGTATTGGAGTACAGAAAACGTAGCTTAGTGTTATCTAAAAGATTTTCAATGTCATGGCTGAATCAGTGGCGTAAGGTTGTGACGGGCCCTAGTATATGCCGTTGTGCACATGTCGTCTTATCGCATGATTTGAGACTTGACACTGGATGACATCAACATACACATTACCCAATGATCATCATTGCATATCTGTGTATGACAAAAACACCAAAGAAAATAAGAAATTATTAATTAAATTTAACGATTTTAGTAGTGTCTTATAGTTTATTTTTTAATGAGCAAATAATTTTGTTAAAGATGCTACTGACTGTTTAACAACAAAAAAAAGGGAAAAAAAGCATTTTTCAAGGGCATAGCCAATAGCACTGTTTTTAATTTAATGAGAGTTCTTTGAACGCAGGCATATTTCCAATTTGGCAGTCACTCATGAGAGCCCATTCTCCACCCAACACATTGTTGGAGGGCCCAGTCTTTCTACGGGCCCCCCATCTAACGGGCCCCAGTTCAACTGCACTATCGGCACTGTCTCTGGTCCTGTTTATACGACAACGATTTCAACCGAAAAAGGTAAACTTAAGTTGCGTTTTGGCTGATAGTTTACACGACAGCGGCGTTTTGGGAGCCTGAAAACACAGCTTTTTGAAAACAGGTTCCACAATGCAATTTCCACTAGGCATGCGTGAGAAAGTCGACCATCACAACAACCATGGTGGACTCCCGGGCTCTGTTTGTGCTGCTCACCCCATTGAATTTATCAACGCTTCTCCAGCAAAGTGTAGATTTACTTTAGCAACGCCACCTCATCGTCCGTCCAGACAAATGTTTGTGTGGTTGCCATTTTGTTTGTTTATACATCACCGCTCTGTAGAAGGAAGCGCATGTGCGCAGGTGCGTGTTCCATTTCAAAGTCACACTGCCAACTACTGGCCTGGCATGTATACTGCAGCGTTTTTTGGTCAAATGTTGTTGTCTGAACGTGGAACTTTTTCAAAACGAAAATTAGAAACAATTCCGTTTTCAGCGGATCATTTTCGTGTAAACATGGTCTCTATTTTCGCCCCTGGGCTGAATACTTAGCTGATTTTGACAATATGGAAAAGTCCATGAGATTTGAGAACCAGATTTCTCCTTGAGCGAGACTTGATTACGAATACTATCAAACAAACCAGTGAAAGGTACAGAAAACATTAAATTTCTCAGTAGGGTCCTCTCTGTAATCCTGTCAGACATGTCAAATAACAATTTGAGTTTGTCAGTGGCACATACAAGCACTTTCAATGGACGTAAATAGACGGTGCACAATTGCCCATAGTGCTGCTGGCTGCAGCAGTCTCTCTCAATACTTGACTAATATCAGAAATAGTTGTCTCAATTACTCACTTAGACATAAAAAACATGAGAAAAAAGGGTCCAGGTTAAAAAAAGAACAACAATGTTTCCCTTTTAAATGTGATAATAGGAATATGAAATACATCTGGTACACACGTGGAAGGCCTGAGAGGTAATTGCTTCTCATTTTTTGTTTTACGGCAGCTGTGTCTCAGGAAGCAGAGCAGTGGTTTCATCCCTGGCGCCTCCAGTCTGCACGTCGAAGCATCCATGGGCAAGACATTGAACCCAAAATTGCTCCCAACGGCTGTGTGTAAGTACGTATGATTGTTTAATGACTGAGTACCAGGTGGCACCTTGTATGGTAGCCTTGGCCGCCAGTGTGTGAATGTTACATGAAGTGTAAAAGCGATTTGAGTGGTTGGAAGACTAGAAAGGCGCTATGCAAGAGCAAGTCCATTTACCATTTGTTTACTTGTGCTCACCAAATAATTAATGATCTCGACATTTGCTTTGTTTTCCTGGGATCGCAAAATAATTATCTTACAACCACAAAAAAATGTTAAGACATTATTTGTATTTGACACACTTGCTCTGATCTCAAGAAAATAGATTTTGGTTGTTATTTTTGCCGGGCGCTTTATTTCTAATCACTAAATAATTATATCACGGCCAAGATAACCAGCACGCTGTGGTGAGAGATCACTAAACAAGATCTATAAATGTGACATTTATAGAAGTGGGACACATCGGAGCACGGACTAGGAAACTAAATTGGATTGGTCTTTTTTTTCCGGCTCACAACAAAGCTCCCTCTGCTTCCCTTTTCATTTTCCGACAAAGTTGGCAAACCTCTACATGGTCCACTCTGTGCGTCAGTCAGTCAATTAGCTAACCTGAAAAGACAGCCAGAGTTTCCCCGAAGGTGGGAAAGAAACGGAAGAAATGAAAGAGTGGAACAAAAACTTCCGCACGCACCAACTGTAGCCACATCAGTGTGGAGACTTGATGACTCATATAAAGATGTGGCGGGCAAACATGCAGAGAATCGTTTTAACCAGCATTCAGGCATTTTGTCATGCCATGTACATATTGTATGCAGCTATTATCCATGCGTTACTGTAACAAAACATCCACAAAATATCCCCCAAGGAGGATCTGCTCAGTCCTCAGCACTGCTCTGGCATCCTCCACCCGCTGAGCTGAGGCTGCTAATGCACGGAGTAATCAAACACAGAGAAAGGTCTGGCTGGGCGAGGGAATTTAGGAGCACTGGGATGGCGGTCTTCCTTAGGACAGTGGACAGCAACAACAAGAGAGGGGGGCAAAATGGACAAAAGTTTTTTGGGATCAATAGCTGTGGGCTGTAAGAGGCACCATTATATCCAGAGGTAAAGGCTGGCATTCCGTGACATTTTCAGTTGGACTGGTAAATGTCAGATGGAGCAAGTCAACCCCTCTCCCTCACTAATGACATGCCACAGAGACCTACACAGGCCCTTTGTCTCCATCCCCCCAATTTCCATTAGTCTGTGTGTTCCACTGATGCATCTCGCTGGTCTGTGGTGCCTTCGTCAGAAACAGTAATCTTCATGGTCGCCATAGCTGTCCAGCTTTGAGAAAACAAGACTCTACAGACATGTTAGCGGCTCTGTGAGACTGTGCTGGGGCACAGCGGCACTTTTTTTGTTCACTGAGAGTTAAATTATACTCAGCTTTGGGTAAAATGCTGCAGCCGCTCATCACTGTCACTTTTACGCAGGCGTCCAATCACAGTGGAGGAGGGTCTGGACAAATGGCCTACCACAAAGACCAACCATCACATCGTTGAACACCAACTACAGTGGAGGGGAAAATAATACTGAGCCCACACAGACTGGCGGGTCTGTCCTCTTGCCCTACATGCTTCAACCTTCCCTTCATCAAGAGCAGGTACTTTACCTTCTGCCGACATTTTTAGTTGTGTCATTATTATATGGGTTATTTACAAAGCACTAAAATTAGGAACAATGAAGTCATTTGAGAAACAACAAATAATGGCTTCAATACTGCACATCGCGCTGCCGAGGCACCCTTAATCATTCCTTTACTGCCATTGTCCTAATGATGCAATATTTGCTGATGTCACAAAGTCTGCCACGATACGATTCGTTCAATTCATGGGCCTGTGATTGTTATAAGATATCAGTAAACTTACTGTCTTTTTTTTTGGCTGCTTAGCATTGTCTACCTGGCACTGGGTTGCTAGTGCTGTTTGAATGTTCAGGAAGTAGATGTGCTTGGACGGAAATGTTGACACAAAATGTGGCATGGGAATTTCACAATAATTATCTTCTTAATGTATGGATGTTTTCACATTGCATCAGTGACATTGTATCATTGATAACTGAATCGATATATGATCCGGATTGATGTATTGCCCCCCTCCCTTATGTGTAGCAGGTGTAAAGTACACCTGCAGCTGATGTAGCCGTGTAGTTTTCATACTTGTCAACCTTGAGGCCCCTACTTTTGAGATGCCCCTGGTACTCCAGCAGCAGAGTACCAGGAGGAGGGAGGCAGACGGTAGGCTTGTCCCATGCCAGGGACTATCCTCCCTGGCCCACACAGCCCTGGGTCCTGGATGCCTAACAGAGGCAGAACGGGAGGTTCAGAGTCTCTGGAAGACAGCTGGGTACCCTTGCCCCCTCCCCCCCACTGAGTAGTAGGGCAAGCTCGGTTGCCCCTAACCCCTGAGGCACCACTCAAACCCCTCTAGAGCGTCCTGTCGGACTTAAGCACGTGTAGCACGGTCAGCATGGAGATTAGGTGTCCACTTGTAGTCATGCCCCACTTATGTCGGGCACCCCAAAGTGTCGGAGAAGATGGGAGAAAGGTGGGAGCACCAACATGTAGGAGACAGTACATTTTTAGAGTCAAAGAGGGTAAAAAGATTTGAAAACTTGTCAGGAATCTGGAGAAGTATGGGACAATTCTGACCACAGGAGGAAACCAGGTACAGGCAATGAGAACTGGGAGTCTCTGGTGGAGGAACAGGAGGGTTGGCGAGTATTTGCGTAAAAAAAAAAAGCATCGGAAAATGAAAATTTTGATCTGCCAACAGTTGTCTAGACATTTAACTCAAACCCACTGGATTGGCATACTGACACTAAAGTCAAAGTCAAGGAATCACCAAAGTCAATCCTTCGGGCAACGTGGGTGTCTGAACCGAATTTCATAGCAATCCATCCAATAGTCCATGAGACATATCACTCACAGACAGACGATGCCATTCCTCAGAGCCACGCCACTAATGTGGATAAAAAAATGTAAGCGTCATGGTCGATATAACAAGGTATGCATATCTGGTTTGACATTTAGGATCAGCAGTGGTGCTCAGTTGGATCTAGTTTAGCATCAGCACTTCGACCTGTCATTCATTTTTAACTGGTAGCCCACTGTACGTGCAGTAATTCACACTTCAGCTCCGATATTCAAGCACAAAAAAGTAAATGAGAGTTCTCACTGTACACATCCACATCCACCCCTCTCCTCACGGAGACACTTTATTAGTTCATATTCCCTTGGTTTCAGCAAAAAGAGAAAAAAAAAAACTTGTACAGTTGAACACTTTGGGCCTCACGGCTGTCAGAAAAATCTGAACTCACTCCATCACGTCTCCAACACACACATAGCGCGTGCCTTCGCAAAAAATCTCACACACATCCCGCGATTGTGATGCACACTGTTAACACTCCCACTGTGCCTTTTTCAGATGTAGTAACACAAATGGCTCTCTAAAAATAAGCACACACAAATACACACACACACACATGCACACAGAGGCATACTTGTCAGCGCTGTAGGTAATAGGGGATTTCCTTTCTATTCCAGACACATTTGTCAGACGAATCTCTCTCTGTCTTCCTCCCCTCGCCTCCCCGCCCTCGCACCACTTAGGCTGCGGTCCACTCCTTGATGCCCCCGCCACACACCCCCTCCCACACACACACATTTCCCTTTTAGCTCCATAGCTCCTCTACAGGGCTCCTCATGAATTATTTGTGGCGAGATCATAGCGATCGCTCATGGCTCGTTAAGCAGCGTACGCATGGCCTAACAGCTCGACGCTGTGCCGGGGTCGTGTTCCAAGCTCAGCCGTCTGCCATTGCTGTTGAGACACGGGCAACCATTAACCCCCCCCAACACACAGACACACACACACACACACATGCACAACGATAGACGCACCATCATCAGAAAGATTCGCCTGCATCTGGAATCGACTAGCTGAAGGTAGATGTCGCTGTGAGATACAGATATGAAATTGTAATTAAGAGGTTTGCATGATGAGATATTTGGAGATCTAAGAATGAGCCGCAGTGAGGGACAGGTGGAAACACACACACACACCATGTGGACGAGTTGGCCATGTTGTTCCTCCCTCTCCTCCAAAGTCATTGACCGATGAGTCATCCAACCACCCTTACACTAATCCCTTGAGTGGGTGGTTAGAAGGATCACACACACAGACACACACACACACACACACACACAGTCCTAGCCAAGTTTAACAGCATCTGTCTTCTAAGTCATGCTCATGGGAAGGCTCAGCAGCTCAGACTGCATTCATATCTTGTCATAAGCTGATTCATAAGAAGATCACAAGTGCCATTACAGTGGCATGAAGCGGAGCTTATACATCGTCTGTTAACAGGTGGAACCCGGCGCAACGCCGAGCACAGGGGACACATAACATAAGCAAGGCCTGAGGGTTTGTGAAGAAGTGTATGTGTGTGTGTGTGTGAGTAGCCTAAAGGTGGAGGCGATGCCAGCTGCAATGAGTCACACCCTGAGTCACTCCGAGGGGCCGCACATCGACTCTCAATGAGGTTTAAACCTCCTTTATCAGGAAGATTTACACTTGTCTCCTTCTTTCCCTTGTCTCTGCTCTCTGTTTCTGTCTCTCTTTTCATAACTCTCCCAAACACACCAACATGGTAATTCATAGCATTTCTAGTGATACTGCTTTTCATAGCAGCTGGTTGTCTTTTCACTCAGTCGTAGTGAGGTCAGCAGCACAAAGAACAACAGGCAGGGATTCAGTGTTTTGCTCAAGGACACTTCAGCAGCCCGTCTCACAAATCTGCCATTCTGTTGCCCTTTACAGTGAATGAAAGTATCACAGCTCTGGCGGGAGCTTAAAAGTGATGTCAGCGTTGTGTTATTCATCATTCACCAGTTTGTTCAGCGCTAAAGAAAACTGTTACAGCGAACATCTCTTCAACTCAGCTTCTTGGTTTCTACGGCAGAGGAGCAAGTAAATATAGCACAGGTGTTTTCAAGAAACGTTTATATATGTGAAGACAAGGGATTTTGCCCCTTCCGGAAACACTCTGTGGCTCAATGTGGCTCGATGGGCTCCCCCTTTAACAGTGTAGCACTGATCCTACATCAGATATGTCTTTATCCTCCTTATGGCGGTGAAGAGCCGTGGATGAAAGGCTGGCTGAGTCGAGATCCGAGTCCCACAGGCGAGTCAGATACACTCACATACAAACACACAACGATCTGTGACCAGTGCCTTTGGGCGATTGCTTCAGCGAGGGCTGCTGGAATGTTGAATGGAGACCGAGGTTGACATGATGCAAGCTGAAAGCGATGGGGAGCGGCAAGCCGAGATGAGAGATGCTGCGTCAAGTCTGCTCCACCCTGTCAGTTCCTGGAGTGTGTAGTGGTTAACCACCTTCGACGTCTTGACTAAACATTATCACTGTAATTATAACACCTCGTACATATCGGCTGTTAGAAGATGTGACTTATTTACTTCCACTTTCTTTTCTTTATCGCTTCATTGAAAATCATCTGGGAATAATGAGCCTTTTTTTTTTATACAGAAAACATGACAGCATGTCACAGTAGGAAAAGCAAAGGTGTAGGCAGTGCTTAACTTGTAAGTCAGGAGGTGCTAGTGTTACACCGTATTCAGTGATCCATCAAAATCTTTGACCCAGCCCCTTACCCTTGACTCTAACCACTCAACAACTCACAAAACTAAGCCCTGGGTGTAGGTGTGAGCAGGGCTGCAGTCAAGACCAACTTAACTGAGTCCAAGTCAAGTCCAAGACCAGGTCCAGTCAATCCTTAGTCAAGACTAAGTCCAAAGTCTGTCGAAACTAAGTTAAGACTGAGTCCAGAGCAAATCAAGTCCTACTCAAGAAATCAAATTTAGTTATAGTGGAATTCGTAGACATTTTGTTAGCTGAGGTAGCTAGCTAGTGTCTAGCTGTTAGTGATGCTACTGTTGACGGATGTGACAAGTGTTGAACTTGGAGCCATCTTTGTTTGCAACCCTGGAGAAATACCAGACAGGAGGAGACAGAGGTAAAGGTTTTTTCTTTTTAGCATAATGTTGGTAGAATCAGGCAACGTTCCACACAACTGTTTTCAGTTTTCAATAGCTGAGCTTCAGACCAAGAAAAGACTTAAAAAAAAGTGGTCCCGAAACCAGACCCCACACAGTTGTTTATTTGTGGTGGCCCGCCATGATAGCAACATCTACTGCCACATATTGATTTTACATGTTTTGAGTTGGACCGTTCATTAGAGGCGCTGTTGGAATGTATATACTGTACTCGAGCACAGACGGAGCAGCATAACGTCAGGTGCAGTGAAAGTGAAACTTAACTGTTCGTTGCACTGGGTCTAAAAGTATGTTTTCACGCGCCTCTGCAGCAGCTGCTCCTCTTATCCATCGATCTGATCTGATTAGCTCTGATCGTAGCGACTGATCAGTTATCCAACACACAATCTGGAAATCCATCGGTAAAAAAAAATAAATAATAATAATAAAAAAAAATAATTTTTTTTTTCTTCCTTTACCTCTGGAGGCACAGCCCGGAGTTTTTCGACTAACGTAAGTGCAGGGGCCTTGGCGATCGCTCACGCCCTTCACTTCCGGCGGTGCCCCCAGGGAATCGCTGTGTTGTTTACAAATACTTCGGGTAGAAAACCAGCAGAGTTTAGCTATATATCACATTTTTCATGTCACTATATCACCGTGTAGACTAATCTGATGTTTGTTAAGTCTATAAACACAATGATTGAACAAACGTTACTATTTCTGTGTCCACGTTTTGTAAATAACATGGTTATCGTAGATTAGCTGGGCTAACCGTTAGCTGTTAATGTTAGCGGTGTCTGTAATAACAATAGACTGTATAAAAATAATGTAATAACTCATTAAACGGTCCGTGAAAAAAATATTTTTTCCGGCGGATATCTTAGTTACAACATGATTGAGCTAGCAAAGCAGTTTTGTGTTGCTATGTGTGGTATTTTTTCAGTTATGGGAAATCACGATGTCTAGAAAGCAGCAGTGACTGCAGCTGACAGGGACAGTTAGCAAAGCTAACATCAGGACGTCATCTGTTAAAAGCCTCCCGTTGTTGGATACGATATGAAACTACTCCAGTTTGCTCAATCATGTTGTAACTAAGACATCCGCTGGAAAAAATATTTTTTTCACGTTGATGAGACGGCGTTTTGAGTGGAGCGGTCGCTATGGACGCGGAGCTTGCTGTTTCTGTAGGTACACATTTCCTGGGGACACCTGCACGTCTCGGCCACGCCCCCTCCATTCTGTGTCCATTGACACAGGGCTGCCGACAGATTCTACAATGTAAATTGCAGAATCTGTCTTGAGAGATTATCCAACACACAACTCAAACTCCACAAACTGTTGCTGAGGGGGGAAAAACTCGGGAGAGTTCTGCCTGTGCTGCGTTCACAGACCCACAAAAAAATAACATAGAAAAGAAAATAAACCAGATGCCGAAACTCATGGCAGATTGGTGCTGCAGCGATAGATTTGGGTCGCTAATGGAGTGTCTGCGGAGCTTCATGGCTGGCATCCGTGTTGAATGTTGAATCCAGCGGCTCAGCTGAGCTCCATTCTTGGCTTTGGTGCTCCATGGCTGGACTACAGTCTTCAGGGCACTTCCGCCTCTTGTCTAAGCCTGGCGTTCTCACCCAGATGTGCTCTCAGGTACCGAAATTTGGCACAGAGTAACTTAACGTGTATTGGTACTCTGTAGTATCAATGTAATTTGGCCAGTACCCGTGTTTGGTCTCTAACCAGCACCTCTAAAGTTAAAAGTTTGAAAGACAATACATTGTGGTTGTATAGGGGTTAAGTGTTGGGCTATTCGTTTGCCGCAAGCAGTGACTTCCTGGAGTTTCAGCAACATCACTGTGACGACAAGACTCCAAGAATTCTGTGTTAGACTGAGAAAAGGGCTAGTCTTTATGCTAGGCTAAGCTAACGTTCTTTTGGCTGTGGGTTTTTTCATCTCTCAGTGTCAATGTTTTCTCTATTCCATCCACAGAGCACAAACACTGACCCCCAACATGTATAGTAGCTCTCCTCTCCTCTGCTATACTCTTTCTCTTTCCCTCTCTGCACAGACAGTCATTTGTCACTATTAGCAACGGTCCTCAGGTACCCCAACTCATTGCATTGTGATCATGTGACACTGTGCCACCAATAAGATGAGTGGAGGGCAAAGAGAAGAGGGTAAAAAAAATGGAGATGGGAGGAAAAGAAAGGATAAGAGAAAGTGAAGAGGAAAAGGACTGGACTATGTGAGAGCAAGAGGGGGAGAAGTGTCCATGAGTCACGTGATCGAGGCCTCTCTGCCTCTAGATGGACGACAGCCAGAGATTTGGGCTGATCTAAGATAATTTGAGGCCATTCTCCGATAATGGACTGAAGCATGATGCGGATAAGGAGGTGCAGATTCTGTATCAGTGCTAAAGAGAAGGGATGCCGCCTCGCCTTTCAGATACAGAATGCTATTGATCACTTCAGCTGGGCATTAGCAGCTATCAACAGCAATGGGGCTGCACTATTCAATATCCAGATGGGTAATCAAATGAAGGGCAAGCTTAATTAAATGATTGATTGGATTCAACAGTTAAAATTAAAACTACATAATGTGCCTCTGACCAACAGATTACACAGAGAAGAAAGTAAACACCGAACCCGCAGTCACCTTAGCCTGAACTCTGGATCTGAGAGGTTTAAGAAGTAGATCTGGCTTGTAACATTTCCACAAAACATTTCTTACATTCAAAACACTCTCCTCCCCAAAACAGCAATGTTTACAGCATTGTTTTTTCCCTTTTTTTTTAGAATATATAGTTCAGCCCAGCAGCAGCATATGTTTGTTTTTGTCTTCTGTGGTTACGAATGTCGCAGTCTTGACGAGATGTCACCTGGGCCCAGTTGCTGGAAAAGTTTAATCTTTATCAGAATGATCTGGATTTGGAAATCCTATGTTTTGCTGTCAAGGATCAGCTAATCCATCTTATCCCTTATCAACATTGGATTGGATTACCCTGATCCAGGATCACTTTTCGAGGACCGAATCTGGTTTACAAGTTCTCTAAATGGGGCTACACAACACAGTGTAGGCCACTGGTGACGTAACAAACAGGTAGAATAGTCAGCATAGGGCCACTTTAAGTATTTTTTCATTGAAGAGACATAAAACAGCATGAGGGACGCAATATTTACATACTTCAATCGGTCCAAATCCCAAAGATATCCACTTTAATATCAAATAACACAAAGTAAAGCAGCAAATTCTCACATTTGAGAAGCGAGAACTAGAAAATGTTGAGCATTTTACCTGAGTTATTATTAAAATTAATATTTGCAGATTAACTGACTACTGGTGTCAGCACTAAAACGCGTACAGGAAATGAAATGTTACTTGATGTAAAATGAACATTTTGAGCCGCTTCTCACCCACTGACTGCTGCTCCACTCTCATATTCATCCCTTTTGATTTGAGTTTTTTCGAGGACATGGCTGGGCAATAGCTTTTTGATTTGTTGTTTGTTTTTTAAAGGTTAACGTGTCAGTTGCAGTGATATTTCTGAATTACCTTCTCAAACACACGGCGCATTAGAGCTGGTTTCACAGCTCCTTATATCCAAAGCGCAGTGGAATCCTTACCCAAGGCACACACACACACACACACACACACACACTCACAGAACGTGCTGGGATATGACTTTTCCTACCATGGAGAAAAATCTGACAGAATGATCTTAAATATTAGGATAGGCGGTTATTACAGTAACAGCAATCTGTTACTCCACGGCCTTCTGCTTCCTTTCTAATGCCGTCTTTGGAGTGAAAATGCCCCGATAGCCTAAAGTGAAATCCTCTTTCTCTTTCCCCTTTTTCCTGCTGTCTGTCTATCACCCTCCGTCTCCCCGCCCCTCCTGTAGTGTTTTTGTGGCTGCTCTGGAAGGGCCAGATTATGTACGGATTAAGAAGAAAAGGCCTGACCCACTTGCTTTTCAAAGAGCGCCCAAACCAAAAAGGGCCATGTGCGGAGGCTGGCATCCATTCAGTGTCAGCACTTTCTGTTGTACTGTGCGAGACACTTGAAGCTCATGTTTATTGCCCTTAAGACTATAATTAGCAGGGCTGGCTTATGGTGTTAAAATGCTTCCCTGACTTACCGACTGATTGAAAGTTCTCGGTGTAAATCTCCTCTGCCAGTTTTTTCCCACCGCTATCACATAACCAAAAAAATACATAATCACATCAGCGCGTTTTGTTTTTATTCGAGGTTTGATGGGCTCGCTCGCAGGTTAGGTGGCATTATGCATTTTTCAAGCCCACGAAGATAACACAAGAATGGAGAGCCAAGTCAGCACACAAGGAGGAAAAGAGGAAGTAGAAGGGTGGGTGGGTGTTGTTGAGGGAAGTGCGGGGGGGTGAGACAGAGATAGAGAGGAGAGGCAGCGGAGATAACCGCCAAGAAAGTGGAGGAGAGCAGGCGAGAGGAGGAGAGAATAGAGAGAAGTGACAGTGTGATGTAGTGACAGAGGAAGTGGAAGGAGGCGAGAGGCAGCGGAAAGTGGCAAGACAAAGACACAAGGAAAAGCTACTAGAGGTAGAAGAGAACCTGGGGAGTGAGAGGAGAGTGAGAGGAGGGGAGTGAGAGAGAATGAGACCCAGGAGGTAAACTAATCACCGAGCACGCAATGCAATTTTCTGGCTCTGTGCCTCCACTCCACCACACTCCTCCCTCCTTCGCTCCCTTCCTCCCACCATGCAGCCCCCCTCCTCACTTCTCCCTCCCCGTCTCGGGGGCTCTTTTTACTATTCCACTCACACACACTGTCTCTCGCTCCTCTATCTATCAGGCTGTACCATTTCAGCACTCCCCTCTCCTCTTTAATACTGCCCAGTAATCCCCACTGGCTCCCAAAAATGGATTGAGCCACTCTGACCATCAGTATTCAAAATAATATGTACATGAAGGAAATGAGTGTTTTAATGAGGAGGATTTTTTTTATTATTATTTTTATTTGTTGTGTCTTGAGGTGTTCTCCTTCTGATGGGGTTTGTGTGTGACAAGGTGAATGATGGGAAAATACAGTCAGCAAGAAGAGACGAAAACGACATAAAACACAATCTGTCTGTTTGCATCTGTGCATGCGTGTGCGTGGCGTGCCTTTCCCCCCCGAGGTGAAGGCATTTAGGAAACGTTTGATAATGCCGCAGTAAAGGTTTGAAAGTGTGCTCAGTCTCTCTCCCGAGAGTGTCGGCGGCGCCTGCCTGCCTCACTGTTTTGCAGCGCCTTGATGATGATGATAGATGTTCGCTCCAGACATGCAAATAAAGGAGGCGGCTCCCTGGAACCGCGTGCACGCTCTCACTCGCAAAAAGCACGCGCACACAGGCACACGCACACACACCAGCACATGTTTGACTATGATCAAGTCATCCATTGATATATTAATTTTTCTTTTTAGGGAATATACCCCAGGGAAAATGTGGAAAGCTCCCACACACAGCTGCCTCAAAACTGCCCTATTTTCACGCTGCGCTCCGACTGGAGAGGAAGATTTGTCACATAACGCGCTAATTTGAAAGATGGGAGCTCTTCTTCTCTAAGAGCAAGGTGTGAATGTATGAGAGGAAGGCGAGCCGGCTCATTATTGACATGCAGTATATGTCACCTCATCAATCATAAGTGACACTGTTGTTGCCTTTGAGGCTTGTAGGGAGACACTAATACACACACAGGCACACACACACTTAGTGAAACACACAGGGACAGACAACAGAACCAATGTCAACCAGCTTATCCAATTTTCACTCTTACACAATGGTATCAGTGTGCACATGCTCTCTGTCTCTTTCTGTCACACATAGGCTTCTTTAACACTGCCTGTTCAAGGCAGGTATATTCCCAGGTACAGTTGCGAAATGTGGGGACAGATTTGTCTCACCTTCGAGCTGCAATCAGAGGCACTAACTAAGCATGTATAAAGAGAACTGGATACAGCACTGAAGGCAAGATCCCATTCATTCCTTGGAAAGTTGCTCAGTGGCATGTGAACTTGTCTGAAGAAATTACCCAGATCATCGGCACTGCTTTCACATCACTGGGCCCACAAAACAAGCACACTAGAGACTTCCATCAGCCTAGCTGGCTACTTCCGGTTTAGCACTCTGCTAACTTGAAAGGGGATAAAATGGTTTCATCATGCGGCTCTTCCGGACTCTCCAAATGCTATCAGACCAAATGGATTCAATCCCAGACGTCTCTTTCACAACGTAAGTCTACAGCAGAAGTCTTTTGTTGGCCCTATGGCATCTTGTGACAGAGTCAGAAGGTGTAATTTCACTGATTAGGCAACACCTAAGTGACACCTGTAAAAGGGACAGCCAGCAGGGGGAACATGGGACCATGGACAGGACAGGTGGGACATTTTGATGAGGTGTTATCTGTGCGACCCACTGCCAGGAGATTTAAAGCAGCTAGCAGCAGTTAGCAGCTAACTCAAAGAAGAAGTACACCAAGTGAAAAAGTCCACATACTGGGGGGACAATGAGGTCCGAGAGCTCCTTACCTTACGAGCTATGTCATGTTATTGTTACTGTTTGGGAAGCACTGCCCGACGTATATGTTGTGTTGTTACACGTCACGCCCGTCATCTCGGTATGCTATCTAAAATTAGGGTTTACATTAGCTGGCTTTTTACTAGTATTACATGTAGTTGTCCAGCAGATTAAAATATCAACGGTCAAAATGTCCGATGGGAAATATAGCAAATAAATAAATACATTTATTAACAGCATATTAAATAGCCTAATATTATGTATCCTGTAAGATATGTTGCCAATATAAACTTATATCATGCAGCACAGATTTTAGTAGTTTAATAATGGACAGATGTATTTCTCTACCAAAGCTGTAGTGTGTCCCTGCCGCTTAAGAGCATATCCTACATTCATGGCAGTTAGCTTGCTCGGTGTAGGTGACAACATCACGGATAGCGCTCTCCAGGAACGCCCTTAGCACACCGCAAGTCTCCATGTAGATCAGACCGGAGAGCCAGACGATTGATAGCGGGCTTGGTGATTCCCTGGATGTTAGCACAGCGGACTTTACAGTGACATTTGGCGCCTCCTTTACCGAGTCTTTTCCCTCCTTTGCCACTGCAACGTCTGGTTCATCTTTTGATTAGTCACTCTGTTCAATAGATTGGATCGTCATTTAGGCTATCGTAATTAGTTTGATTGACTTGAATTACAAAAAAGGGTCATAATGGGGCTGTAATTCTGGAATACTGGTGGCTGTATCGGCCATTAAAAAAAGTCTACACATTTATACAAAATGTGTGCACAGACGCAACTGTATTAGGCGTTTGCACAGATCAACATTTCATGAATACGACTGATGCATTACACATGAAACATCTACACTAAAAACACTCACACGCAATCTTCTCTGCCATTCAAGTAAAACAGAAATGACATACACACACACACACACACACACACACACGTGTACACACACAAACACACACAATCAGATTTTTGCACTGGGCTTCACACCATCAGACAGTGTCACTATGGGAAAGCCCGGAGCCCCGTGCTAACCTGAGGGGATCCAATGACACAAAGCATATGTGTGAGCCCCCAACTGCTACTCAGTGACAGGCCTGCTGAGCAAAACCTGTTGTGACAAATCAAAATGTCAGCCTGGCAGGCGCAGGGAAGGAGAGACAGAGACAGACGGAGAGGGAGAAAGCACATTAAGTGGCCACCATAACAACTAATCCAGACATACTTTAGCTATGCGGGGTACTTTAAGGTCACAGACACGCACCAGTGCAGCGGGGCTGCACAGCAGACTGAGAGAGATATAGTTACTGACAGTGAGGAAAAAAATTAAGAGTCATCATCGTTTCCTTGAGGAACACACACACGCACATGCACACACACACACACACACGCACATGCACACACACGCACACAAAGCTGTGGTGGAAAAAAATATCTCTCCTGCCCATTCCAGCATTTTCAGCCCCATAAACAGCTTCCTCCCATCACCCAAACACCAGCTAACACAATATGATATAAATCCTCTGAGACAGCAGCCTGGATTCATGGTGTCAGCTTTACCAGCTCTTAAAAACACACACACACACACGCACACACACACACAAACATATATGCAGAGTAGCAGACATAACACACATGCACACACTCAACTACAATGAGAGCTCCTGGGTCTGCTCTACCTTTCTTGGCCGAGGGGGGGGGTGGAGGATAGATGGAGGATAGAAGGAAAGAGAGACGTGCAGTGGGGGATGGGGCCAGATCGATAGAGGCGTCCTGGGAACCCTTCCTTTCTTCCATGAATCTATGCAGGGAAGATCGGATGCTGACAGGGCAAAGCCCCCCGTCGGACACCAGATCTCGGCCCCTGCCCCTTCAGATGGGACTTCATCAGCGCGAGGAGTAAATGATCGTGTGTTTGAGCGGACGCAAACATCCCTCATGCAGTAATACTTGTCATATCGATAAAAGAAGTGTGTGTATGATAGCAGCTGTGTCTCCTTGTCTGAGCCTCGGGGTGAAAAGGAGAGAGCTGTGATGTGCGATAAGATACATACTGTGTGTTGACAGGAGTGTGGTATGTTTGATGTATTGACAACATGACAGAACAGATGTGTGGGGTTTTATAGAATAGTTTAAAGATAGGGGTGTTATCTTAACGGGATGTCAAAAAAATACACTGACAGGTACAAATCTTGTACTTTTATAGTATAAAACATGCTGGACTGCTGAGTGTAAGCAAGTAAGTGTCAAAGCATTACTGGTGCCCTATATATACAGTACATATAGATCCCATAACACCAATAACACCTTAGGACATCCATTTGTTGTGGCCAAGAGTTGGAGTAGATTGATTCTACTCTCATGTCTTTCCATTAAATGTAAAGCTACCCAGCAAACATAAAGACGTATAATGACTGTTTTTCGAACGTCCAATCAAGAGACGATAAAACAAGTCCACACACTAGACGATGCTCCCATAAATATTTAATTAAATCACCGCCGAGGTGACGTCTTCATCTGTTTCCATGTTTTTTCATCTCTTGCATGATCTCTAGTCCAGCATTTAGTTTTTTAAGGTCTGGATGTGCATGCTTTTGTAAACTTTGCTAACGTCCAATCACGACATCCTGTTATTGTTCAAAATTATTTCCAAAATAAAATTAGCCATTAGCCATTAGCAGGACTTTCTTTCTGGGCGCCATAGCAATGTCATAATATGAAAAAACGTTGACTCATGCGGGACTCGAACCCCATTCTCCTCATTCATTGGTCCACTATGACCTTCTGAGTACAAGGACTTTGTCACTCTTGACACTATGTCACCTGACTTTCTGGCAAAAAGCCCTGAAGGCTATGTCTCCCATGGGCAATCAAAGGCTTCTTGGATAAAGACTTCTGACTCTTACACTACAGGCTTTAAACAACGAGACATGTAGATGTACATAAATGGCATTTAAATAATGGGTGTCAAGTAATACTAGCCTTTGGATGTGGAGTGGACATCACAGTGGTCTGATCACAAACATTTAACAACCAAACAAATAATTTTTAAAGTAAAATGTCTAAAAAACAAAGATACATGAGTTTGCTTTTAGCAATAATTTTATCGATATTTCCTGGTTAGCAAGAGAGGGTGCAACTGGACCTTCATTGGACATGGAAACAATGTCACCATCTGACCATCTGCCTCATAACCACACTGAAGTTTTTGGCGACCAACCTGGACCATTTTCATTCAGGGACGTCACCTTCCAACCAAAGTTTGATGGGTACGGCTAGCACTCAGTTAGCTTAGTTTAGCATAAAGACACTCTTCTCCCGGCTAAGAAATAGTCCGGCACTTAACTAAAAACTTGTTTTTACAAGAGGTTTTTTATACGGATTGAACAAGATAAAGTGTGTTAATTAGTGAGCTTCACGGGTGCTCGTAGGTCGATTTTTTACATTCAGACAGAGCCAGGCTAGCTGCTTCCCACTGTCCAACACATTCTCATTCCGACCTCGTCACATATTGATAGTTGGTCATGGACTTTCCACATCCAGATACAACATGCAAGGTACCCTGGGTGCGTTGGTTGTTGCCGTTCTGGGACGCCATGTTAAGTTCTGCCTGTTACATGCATTGTCTTCTATCAAAATACACTTCCATTTTCACAGGAAATTTACCGTTTACATGCAGTCTCTTGGGTCTAGGAAAAAAGAACAGGGTTTAGCTTTACAGTCCTATGGGATGCAAACACCACTCTCGCAGGTGAAAGTCGGTGTTTGTTGGACCCATCAACCACCCCTCCTGCCCGCCTGACTTGGAGTTCCACCACCTTAACTTTCGTTCTTGTCCCGCTGCGTTTCCCCCAACGCCACAGAGCGCCGTTAAACTATAATGACGACCAGCTGCGTATCATGCCAACATTAAAGGACGGCATTGTTCGTCACTGTTTGACGCCGCAAGTCACTGCCCAAGCAGTGGATTTCGATGACCTCAGTTGCCCCGTCCCCAGTCTTTATGCTAAGCTATGCTAACAGCCCCCTAACTGTAGCTTTATAACTTCATTTTTAAGCTCTTATGTCAGGGTCAATTTAAACGTATGCTGTGATTATCTTTGCCAGTAGTTGTTGTCATCAGTCTGAACAGATGGCTTTTATTTTTAGTCATCTGTTTTCAGGACATCTGAAATAAACCTCCTAAAAATGGCTATTAGCCAATCATAACTGGGTGGCACCTAATCAGTTGTGCAGGGTGGCAAAGACCACTGCACACCTCCTAGACACAACTCTGCATGAGTCATCTTGTTTCCTAAATGCAGTCCGGTGAAAGAGAAAGCTTTAAAAGGAGTAAAATACTTTGTTTAGCTATTATGTTACAGTAACACTGTAGTTTCACTCGCTCCAATAATGCATACCTTCTACCTGAAAGAACTGCTACACTTGTAAACCTGAATGGACCCATGTTTCCCTCCATTAAGGTTTGCTCTGCCTGTCATGTGACCCGGTGAAACACAGGTTGGCCATTACCGCTACAGAGCACTTTAAGTTCAGGGTGGGTGGGTGGACGGAGAGAGAGAGATGGGAAGAAAGCAGAGAGGGTCTGTGGTTGTTTGGATGAGAGTTTAAATGATTGTGTGTGTGTGTGTGTGTGTGTGTGTGTGTGTGTGTGTGTGTGTGTATGTATGTGTGTGAGAGAGAGACAGAGAGTGTGCCTGTAAATGTGGGCTGAGTAAGTGAATGAGAAGATGCAGTAAGTAATGGTCAGAATGCAAAACATACGTCTAAGATGGAATTGATTTTTATTTCTATGGCCACAAATAAACACACACCATGAAAACATTATTTGAAAAGCGTGTTTACTGATTATGAAAAAAAACTGCAAAGATACTCAGAGAAGAAAATGACGCCATGTTTATAGTGAGTAAATATACTGTATATCAGCATTACCTCACATAGTGCATTGGGATTAACACTATAAAGAAATGTATCCTTCATTCAAGGTATCCTCGTACAACAGTTCGTATGATATCTAACAAATTAGCGCCCCATCAATGGCATCATCACGTTGCATTCTTAATGTGAAGTTTCGTTCTAAATGTAATGTTACGTAGGTTAGGATTAGCAAAAGAAACAAGGTGACGACGTACCTTAAATAGCGTTGTCATGTTACGTACTTAACATAAAGTTACGTATTAAGCGTAAAGTTAAGAATCATAGTTGGCCATTGTCACATTACATACTTAATGTTAACACTTTCCCTGCCAGAGTATTATCTTGAAGTCGGATTCAGAATGTTGATCAAAACAGGAATTGACAGAGTTTGAGTCCATCAACATCTTTTCTTGCGCAACCATAAACGTTTCGGTCGGTGCCAGCACTTTCGTGCGGTTTACAAGCAGCTACATCTCCTCTGTAAACTTCATCTTCTTCTGGTTTCCAGCAGATCTTCTTCTTCGTTTGTTTTTGGACATGGCAGTGCTCTTCTATTTCACAAAATGTGTAACAGCGCCCTCTGTCTTATAACTGAAAACACGTATTGCCAGAATATCTCGTCAATGGCGGGTAAGCGTTCTGCCATAAATTATGGAAAACCTTGGCAATGGCTGGTATAGTATAGAGTTACGTAGGTTAGATTTAGGAAAAGAACCATGGTGATGACGTACCTTAAAAATACTCAAAGTTCACTTGGTTGCACACGGTCCCGAACACTGGTTTCCTGTGGTTAAGTCCTGTGTTTGTTTGACCCATCCACCAATCCAACCTGCCTCCTTCTTTACTCCCATAAGCGTATTGGTCACGTGATCATAGCCTTCCCAAATACGTGGCTCATGATTACGTGCGTCATATACAAATTTTGGTGCATTACTTTTCGTAGGTATAGGTACGAACAGCGCATGAGAACAGCCTGCTAAGTCATGTATAAACAATATATCATTTATTTTACAACTTTTGTATAAACTCCGTAATGATATAAATTAGGTTGCCCTTTCGTAATCTTTTCTATGCCCACTGACTAATCAGAACATACAGACACTGCTTCAACAATGCTGTATTTTAACAATAATTTGGAGCTTATTTGATTTTTAATTGAGACAAAGAGACAACAGGAGAGAGGGAGCATCCGAGAGAGGCGGTGACTCCTGGGAGTTGCTAAGTGATGGTAACTGGACTCCAGCATGTTGCAGTCTGGGAAGTCTCCTGATGAATAGGAGGGAGAGAGGGCAGCAGAGGAGGGATGGGAAAGAAGACTGGAGAAAACCTAGCTGCGTAATGTGCGGGCACATTGCCAAGGCGTCCATTTCATTCACAAAACCCCTGAGCATGTCCAACCTCAGGCTGAACAATCTGCTCCTACTCAGCCCAGGGGAAAAGGGACAGGAAGCTACTCTCACTCCTCCTTCTCCTTGCATGCTTTCATCCTCTCTTGTTTCTTTTTTCCTGTTTTTCTTCATCAGGCTTTCCCCTGCCTTTTATTTTCTGCAAAGTCCTAATATATTACCTTTTTTAAATGCAGCATGTGCCAAGACCAACCAGCCAAACCAATGTTGTTTTGGGACTCCCACACTGAGTTTATTAAAAATCTTATTCCAAGTGTGAAATGAGTCATTTGGCATGGAACATATTGCATTTTTTCTTTCTTTCTTTCTTCCTTTTATAAATTAAATTAAATAAAATGTTAATTGTATCTAAAGACTGACCATCAGCTGTCTGGGCTGTGGAAATAACTGTAATTACTTGAACCAAATTACCGAGGTCTGTGTGCCAATTTTGCAACCCACTAAAGTTACAGCAGACGCTCCAAAATGGAAAAAAAGTGGTTTTAAATTTTTCATAAAAAGCATCTCTCCGTGCCATCCCACATGTAGCAGCTCAACTCACCCTGACCCTGTGGTAATTTGAGTCAGAGGAGACACTTCAGTCTGTCTGGTCATCATTTTGACCTCCCCCCAAAAAAACAGCAACACAGAAATGTCTGCCTGTAAAAGATGATCTAAAATTGTAACTTACATAACTTTGATTGAGACATCATCGCAAAACTGTCTCCTCTGTACAAGCACACAGAGTCTGAGATGTCCATGAAGTGGCAAAATGGTAGGAAACACATAACAAGACAACGTAGGGAATAAAAGTCTTGTGACTGTGTGAAACTTTTTTTTTTAATTCCTTGTAGTTTGTTTTGCATTTAAAGGTACCCCATGCAGGATTTTCCCTAAAACACAAGGTCTGGACTTATTTATTCATTTTCCGTAATCATAGATATAAATACTGGGAAAGTATCAAAACACCACCTTTGACTTTCAATAAGCCGCCAGGACTTGAAGTTGTAATTGTGATGTCACACCTATATTGTACAAAGGTAGAAACTGTTCCTATAGTGTTGTTACAGTCATTTCCCTGCTGCAACGACAATGCACAGACGCTGAGACCAGGAAAAACTGATCGATCAGAGCAGACTTAGATTTTCCAGGAGGGGGTCTTAAAGAGACAGGCACTAAAATGAGCATTTCAGACAGAGGGTGAATACAGGTATATTCAAACAGCCAATATGAGAAAAATAATGTGTTTTTTGCACATAAAAGCATGTAAACATCTAGCAGAAACCCCAAATACATGAACCTGGAAATGAGCATAATACAGAACCTTTAAAGGAGCCACAGCTCGGTGATACTCGCAACAACCAAACCATAAAACATACCACACACAGCCAAGTCTTAACACAAATTGGTCGTTTATTGCAGGATAGATTCTCCAATTCAGAGATACCTTGCCACAATTCCAGCATTCGCCTCATAACTATTGTGTGTTTATGTACATGTCTGTGGGAGCGCATGTAGGTGTTTCAGAAAGCAAATATAGACAGTTTCTTTCCTAAGATTAACTTTATGTGGGCCTGTGTCAGGGCTGCACAGTTAATCCTAATATAATCAAAATCACATTACAGCCAAGTGCAATATTCAAGTCACAGGAGCTGCAATTTTTTGATAGAGGTAAAATATGTCACGACATACAATTATAAATAAAGCATCATGGTGCAGAGATGCTCCAGCCTACATATCATATTCAAGGCATAAGGAAACATGCTTGTTGGGTACAGACCCCAGCAAAAAACACATCATGTTTATTTATGTTTGTGTTACCGTTTCAAATTCTAACTACCGTCAAAACCGTGTTTGATTACTGCGCTCTGAAAAACTTGTGGTAAATACAGTCTAGCATCAACCAAAGTTAGCAACAGTCTCCCAGTTGCAGAGGCAACATGCAGCGTAGGTTTGTGTTTGCTGTTTCCTTGTTTACAGAGTGGATGTGCAGCAGGCAAACCCAGTGATGCTACTGGTCCCTTTTACTCTTCCATATTGACAGTGACACTCGAGCAGGCATTTCAGAAACAGCCCATCTTTAATGTTACTGCACGCAAGCTGCAGATCTTCTTGTATGATAAAACGGTGGGTGGCCAAACAACAGGGGTTTAAAAAAACAGGAAAAAAAAGGTGCAGGGATCAACAAGGAAGAAAAAAAACATATGCAGCGTGATTTTGTGATTCTTAAGCAGCAGCTTGGAGCATGACTTTAGGAACGGGTGGGGAGCTATAGGGAGAGAGGAAGAGGAGGAGGAGGAGGAGAGGAAGAGAAAGTAGGGCAGAGATGTGTGGGCCTGGCTCTGGAAGGACGATGGCTCTAATCAGGACTGAGCAGCTGCTATTACTCCAGCGCTCTCTCAGGGAGGGCAGGCAAAACCCTACTCATGCTTTAACATCAAGGAGGGAAATCTAAATCACACAGACTCCTGTTGGAAGCAATGTAAAAAACAGGATTTTCTCCTGTCTTGCTATATTAAGACATGGTGAGAGTTGTAAATTATTTGGTAGAGTTTGCTCTGCAGATGAAAAGGATCAAGGTGGAATTGATGAGAAACCTTCTGTGAACTTCACTTATTTGGACACTGTCTATTTCGCCCAAATAGCAGTGATTGGTCGAGCTAAACCCCTCACGGCAGAGCTGTCAAGCTTTGGATTTCTCAACATGGTAAAGCTGCATGCCTGGGAGTAAGAGTGATAGTCTACATTTAATGAGTTTGGGGAGGTTTTTTCTTTTCCAAAACTAAAAACACAGGAGTAATGACCAGACGTGAAGGTACCCAGCTAGAAATGAGAGGCCTGATTTTGTCTGTCTGAAATCATTGTTTCTGATGCTTCAAAAATGAATTTTTAAAGTGTTATGTTGGCCTGAGGGCACAGCAACAGTTACTATGAACCTGTTTTCACCTTGTATTGACAGGCGTCTTGGGTGATCCGATCACAAGTGGACAGCTGTCGTCTTACTGTCCACACCTGGCACTGAAATGTGTCTCTACATGTGTCACTGTGATTACTTTGGCTTTCACTTTGCCGCTTTATGTGCAAATAAACAGTGGACACACGGTGACAGGGCTGACTGTTAAGGCCCAGATACACCAAACTGATGTCAAAGAACTAGTGGTGATGAAGGCGTCACCTCACGTTGCCTGTGTCTGTTGCATTTGAACACACCGCAAAGACTACAGCCAACGTCCAACTCACATGTAAATTCCACACCTTTGTAAGGAAATAACTTTCCATGCCAGCAGGTGGCAGTAGTCTGTGTTCGTCATTCAAAAGGGGAAACCAGTAGACTGACAGAGTGGATTCAAAATGCTAGTTAGCCAGTTAGCACATTAACAACACAATCCGACATTGAAAGAACAAAGGATATTTACCATGGGTTGGTGAATAATAACACAAACCAGTATGAACCGTTTTTGCTAAAGAGCAAGTTGGTTTCGATCACACACCCTCTTGAGTTTAGCCATTTGGTTACCACCAGAGTGATTTCATTCACTGACGGGCTTCAACACTGATTCAACATGCTGAATCAGCCAGAAGAGCAGACGAGGGTCAACTACTGCCAATGGCATGGGACACACCACAAAAACTAGCTACAGAGGCTCATCGGTGGGCCGACATTGACAGACGGCTGTCCATCAGCTTGGTGTGTCAAGGCCCTAAGCATCTTTTGGCTTATGTTATGTAATTAATGGATATACAACAGAGTCAAGCCATTTCAGTGTCTGTGTGAGCTTGTTGGGACAGTTTGTTGGGACCGTTTAACAGCTGCTGGTGTGTTAGCTCATGCTAACCAGGGGCATTGAACTGACCATTTCCCATGAGGAGAGCAAATCTAGAGATGGTCGTTAAGCACTGCATCTAACCTGTGTAATGGCAGCAACAGAAAGTTTACTTTTTCAGTGAGGAGCTGGACAAGTAAGGATGTCATTTGAGTAGACGATGCTTCAGTGTGGCCCAGGACGCATTAGGCTTCACACTGCTGAAAGAATGTGGCCATATGCAGCCCAGACCACCTCTGAATTTAGGCCCAATCCCATTTCTACCCCTTAAATCTTCCACTTGGTATTGAGTGCCCTCGTTTGCGAGATAACCCTTGATGAGGGAAGTGAGAAATATCAGGGTAGAGATCTTTCCCTAAGAAATAAGACACCACAAGATAACAGTAGTCATTCAGGTTTGAAAATGCCGGCTCCAGCGCTTGTGTTGTGGTGTGTGCCATGTTTATTCTTCTCCGTCTGATGAATTAGCGGAGAAGAAATGCTGAAAACAGGAGGCGCCTACGGCATCTTCTAGCTCTGATCGATTTTCTTCGGGTAAGTCGATTTGTTTAAACATTTTGACGCTGTGTTCAACCGAGTTGCTGATGAGTTTACGCTAGTCCAACCATCTGTTGTTTGTATAGCCTACATTCCGATCGTACAGTAACAAATTGTTTGCCAAAACTCGCCGAAGCTGCCGACTTCGCTAGGTGTTCTGGGGAATTTCATCTTCCACTTCGTTGTAAGTGTGGGTCAGGGCTCCCTTGGAATCTAGGGCGGGTTTTAAGTGTTGGAAACCGCTTCTACTACCTCAATTCTGTTTTGGGACACCACTAGCCTTAACATGAACGTGCACAACCAAGTGCAAGTGGGTATTTCTAGGGGAAGTGTGGGTATTGGGACAGGCCCTTAGTCTGAGTGATTGAATCTAAGAATGCATTGGATGCATTCATACTTAGAGCGTTACCCTTTCCTTCCAGTCATCCAAGATGCATGTTCATAATAGGCATTAACAGGGCCTATAGGGGCGGGCTTGAAACAGACAATTAGCTGTCAAACTTGCAGAGATCAGAGACATAGTAGTTTAAATAAAGATGCAATTCTTGATAAGAAGACACCGTGTCCCAACTTTCGTCAAAAACCTATTTTTCATTCAGACTTTTTCACATCAGCATCTATACAACACACAAATTGTTTTTCATGCAAGTCACCAAAGCCCCAATCCTCGTAGCAGACCCTTTAGCAACAACACCCAGGAAAACCTCACACTGAAATATTAAATAGCAAATGGGAAGCGACAGTCTCTCCAAAACTCAGCACTTTTTTGGGGGGAAAACAAGCTGTCAATATCTGCGCCGTGGAAGCGCACAAAACTTGAAGGAGACAGACAGACAGTTACAGAGATAGAGAAAGAGAAGGAGATAGAGGACACGTTGACATCTCCCTCACTGTGGGCTACGGTGCTCGTCTCTGACAAGGGACTGTCGATCTATCTTGAAACCAAAAGTGTGCTGGTACCTGTGTTCGCCCAGGAGGCCACACAAGGTGAAAATCTGACAAAACTCTTCCCTCTTGCTCCTCTGGCTCACTACGCTTGAAATATTTGGAGGGTGAAGTTGTTTGACCGTGAAGTTTTGAAGGCATTACATTTTTAACACGACTGTGAGATCTTCTTCCAACGGAGAGTAAAATTCACTGTGCATCCACAGGATACATGGAGTAAATTAACATCCAAACGCTGTGTTGTTTGATGTGCCCAAGTGTGATACACTTGTGTGTCATCATTTGCTATCGTAATACAGCCATCTGTTATGTCCCAGACAACTGTTTGCATGTGTCAGACGTTGAAGGAATTATATGCTCTAATTAATTCATAAGGTTTTTGTTTTTGTGCAAAAATGATCACAGGAAAATTCAGTGATTAATTTATGGTAACTCATACTACAGATTCTGCATCTGTAAGCCAGTTTTTGAAGTCAATATGACTGATATCACAGGACTCCTACATGTGCTTTGCAGGTGGTTGGCCCACATCGGGCTGATATTAATAGACAAAACTACGAATTTTGAAGCAAAAACATTTCAGGTGTTTTTAACTTTGATAAGGCCAAATGACCTTTTTTTCTGGTGAGGACACACGCAGGCTTGGTCACACATGGACCATTCAGTCATCAGCTGATTCATTCATGTTTCACAGCTACGGGCTCATTCATCAGCTGCTCAAGTACCAGCTGACTAGTGACGTCCAATCATTCATGTATGCGTACAGCCTGGCCATTACAACTGCACATCGCCTCGATAGTGTTACCTTTCAGTGAACACAGAGAATCAGAGAGTTAAAAATGATGGAGGCTTATATTTAATTATGTCACACATCAGCCAGTAGTCATTACTGCAACATTCATGATAGTGGTAGATTGTTAAACTTCCTCTGTGTCTGTGACAACCTAAATTACTTTTGTGGGCAACTCTTTAAAGGAATACTTTACCCCTAAATGACCATTTGTGCATAAATATCTCACCCTGTATTATATTGAATTAGTGGGGAAAAAACGCAGAATCCAAAAAATGGAGAAAACAACAGCAAAACTATTAACATTTGTTTAAAACTCTCACACAGCGTGTACAGTATAATCCAAAGCTCTTTTTACACAGTGATGGTGCTATAGAGCTGCTACAAAGTCCCTTCTTTGTACCTCCTTTGCATTATTACACAGAACCAAACTACCGTGGCATCATTTCGCTCCAGTGTGTGATTTTTAGACAGCATTCCAGCATCACAGAATCAAAAGAGGTGTGACGGCTGTGACATGTAACACAAGAGTGTTCTAGTGTGCCTGTAGTGTGACATCTAACATACATGTTGGCAGCGCTTTATAAACAATACAAATAGCAAAACATGGCAGTAACAATCATTTACTGTCCCTGTTACATGGCGGCTGATCTCTTCCTCTGCTCAGACTGTAGGGAGCTGCTGGACTTCATTGTTTTCCCAATTTACAGTCATTTATATATAGCCACCATTCTTCTTCCTTTAGTTAGCCGCTAACTGCTAACACCTACTCCTCGCTAACAGCTATATCTCCAGCGCAGGGTCACACACATAACACACGGTCAAAACATGACATCCATTCTGCCCATGGTCCTGTCTTGCCACCTGTCTTGTTTATATAAACACCATTTTGGCGCTGTTACTCCATCCCATGGCAGCTTAAAGGTGAGATCACTCTGCCCCCCCTTTCTGCAGTTGTACCTTATGTACAGCATTGCGAGGAGACCTTAATGGCACGATATTTCTACCTTGAGCAGCAGTGTAAAAAGTCTAATTTTTTCAGTCATATGCCCAGTACTTCCCTAAGAGACAGACCTTTCTAATGGAGACTGAACTTAAAGTGAAACTTGAATGTGCTCTCCGTTGACTTTACCTTGCTGAACACAGGAGCTGCTGGTCTACCACTGCCTCAATCAGTTAGTTTATTTGTGTTATTGTGTGACTTTTGAGAACATGAACTAACCCTTTAAACCACTGTATATATACAGTATGTACTGTATATGGACTTAGCTGGAGTGATTGTCACATTGGTATTTTACAGGTTTAGTTTATGTTCTCCAAAGTCACACAATAGCACAAATAAATCAAGTGATCGAGTGGCAGTGGTAGACCAGCAGCTTCCGTGTTCAGCGAGGTAAAATAATTGTCTTTGTCAATGGAGGCTGGCTTTGAAGAGAGCATAGATAAGTTTCACCTTTAGTTCAGTCTTCCATTGGAAAGGGCTGACTGACAGGGAAGTACTGTGCATAGGATTAAGTAATTGAGACTTGAGCCCCTTTTACACTGCCTGTTCAAGGTGGCAATATTGCGCCGTTAAGCCGCCTCGTCGTGCTGTATATAAGGTACAGGTGCAGAGTGGGGGGGACAGAGTGGTCTTGCCTGTAAGCTGCCACGGAATGGAGTAACAGTGCCAAAATGGTGCCTATATAAACAGGACAGAATGCAGGATGGGACCATGGGCTGGACGGGGCTAGATGTGGTTGCTAACTATGATATGTTGCATATTTCTTTATTCTGTTAATTCGTATCACCACACAGCAAACATAAACCCAGCTAGTGTTCTAAACTGTTCACATTCACAATGCACAGACCGAAGAGCAAAGAGGAAACAGGCCTAGTTAATAAACAAGCTAATTCTTGTAACCTTATTTCCTTGTTGGTGTCTCGTTATATGGATTCCCACTGTGCCCGGGTTGCAACACATCCCAAAACTAAACATCTGGGGGTGGATAATTAGCTAGTGTGTGTGTGTGTGTGTGCGTGCTTATCTGTGTTTGCACCCAGGTCACCTCCCCAATTCACATCAGACCACATCAAACGGCTGCATCTCGAGTCTGTGACACACTTCCATCAAAGGCAGTGCACAAGAGAGAGAAATGTCTTCAGAAAGGCTCAATATGTTACGGTCGGGTTGCGTTCCTAAAGCAGGCCGGGATATAAGAAGCACTATAAAGCATAAACACAGGCGCGCGCACACACACACACACACACACACACACACACACACACACAGTGCACTGATGTAAATGGAACCAAAAGAAAAGACACTAGCTGTACTGAGTAAACACACACAAAAACAGGACTGTGCACAAAGTAGCGCGACGCATACAGTGCAGTCTAAGGCTAAATATATATGCAGCTCAAAATATAGAGTTTTTTTAAAGGAAAAGTCTCCCTATACATCAGCCGTGTGACAGAACATTCGGCTCGAAGATCTCTGTACAACTTCAGAGGCTTGTGTTTTCTCGGCTTTCCCTATTTATACTGTATTCCGCGCCGTGTCTGACTGTGTCAGAGTGCAAGACGAGGTAGAGTTGACTTCAAACAGTCTTGTCCCATCGAACAACACATCACAGCCCTGCCAGCTCTACCTTTGAAGCACCCTGGATGGAGCATGCTCAGTGGGGCCCGGTCAATAAGTCATTAGTGGAGGCTTTAATGGCAGTTGCTCACCTTGTGAGACTGTGCACTGACCCAGAGTCAAACCGGGGACCACCGGCGTACCATCTTGTACACAGCTTCATCTTACAGATCCAAAGGACAAAGAGGAATGAGGAATGTCTTGGAGGATAAGCTGAAGAATTGGCTTCTATATGGTGTTCTGTGTCTGTATATTTTTACCTTTTTTATTGAAAGAAAAGTGCTGAGATACATTTATTTTTGGCGAAGCAACATTATTGGTGCCTTCAAGTAAGCAACAGGAGTGCACGCTGGTCATGATCAAAGGAGCTGTGTGCGACATTTAAATCGTATCTATGATTCAATGTCTGAGCCAGGATTGTCTGCACATGGCTCCCAATGTAGAGGTGGCTAAGCTGGTGGCAAGCAACTAATGGTGCTAACAGTGCAAACAGTGCTGACAGAGCTAACACTGTAAACACGCAGGTAACCGGAAGGGGGGTGCTCACTGTGGGTCAGGACCAGCGCAGAGAGGCAGCGATAAGCTAGCCAGTGGGATACACACACAGGGACTCACATGCACTAACATGGACAAGTGGTTGGAACGGCAACCACAACAAACAACAGATAAGCTCAGATTACAAGGTATATGTGACCTCATTCTCTGCTCAGGAGGCCATTACCTCACTATATCTTTACATAGCAAAAGTTGTTTGCTGCTATATTGATGCTCTGAATGTCTTGTACAGCCTCTTTAACTCTTCAGGAAGTGATGTTCAATACAACACCAAATTCTCTTGAAAACATGTTTGAACAGACTTAAATTCCACCCTGCTGTGCAAAGAGAAAAACTTTAATTGTAGCCTAAATAAGCCTTAAAAGAGCAGTCTGTGAGATTTCGGGGGATTCAGTGGCATTTAGTGGTGAGGACTGCAGATTGCAACCAGCTGAAACTTCTCCAGGTTATAATTCCTTCAGTATTCTTTGTTCAAAGTTTTTTTTTACCGAGAGCCAAATTATCCACAGGTCTCCTCCTCCTTTTCCTCTCCAAACAAACAGACCTAGGCATTAAACGTAGCGGACTTGCCCACCATCTGCAAATGTGTGCTCACCTTTTTTCTGTTCTGATCTGATTTTTTTCTGATTTAAACTGGTAAAACCACTGAATAAATGAGGTTTCACGTCTTTCTCCGAAGCTGTTCGGCATGTCAGAGATGGCCGACTTGCCCACCACCTGCAAATGAGTGCTAACCTTTTGTCTCTGCTAGCTTAAGATCCAGATGTTTAGGAGTGTTTCACCAGGTAACGAATTATCCACAGGGGTCTCTTCCTCTCAAACCAGTAAAAACACCAAATAAAGTGTTTTCTGACCCTGCTTGTCACGGATGAGAGTCCGCGAATAGCCCTATCTGGAGCCAGTGTTGCGTTTGTCTTTATAAAGTAGGACCTGCTACCTGTGTAGATATAAACAGCTCAATCTAAGAAAAGAAAACAACAACAGTTCTTATTTTCAGGTGATTATACACTAAATCAAACATACTTATTATGCTGCATTCCATTCCTGCCAATATAACCCCCTAAATCCTACACACTGGACTTTTAACGTAGTATAAATAATTAATGTTAGTGATGGAAAAGAATTACACTGGACTCTGCAACATTACCTTTACTGGACCATAAGGAGTAACCAGACACATGTTGTATGAGAGCATCAGAGCAGATAACAAAATGAAAACTGCAGCTGAGTTTAAGGGGTTTTTCGACATGTTGGAAAATACACTTATTTGCTTCCTTGCCGAGCGTTAGATGAGAAGATCGATACCACTGCTTATTTATCATACAGACATAAAAGCGGTGTCAAAACTCAAGTAGTGGGAGGTCTGGCACTTTCCCCTCAAATAGGTCAGACTATTAAAATCTCTGTGAAGATCAACATCATACCCCCAGAAGCACTGATGTGAAAAGCACTGACACATCCTTAACCAGCATAGTTATATTATCTAACCTCGCAATACTGGATTTGCCCCCGTGAAATCCTCACGATCTCACAAGTGCAACTCAAGGCCAGAAATGGAACAAATAAAGAAAGAAATACCTCATAGTACAACCTAGACAGGAATAGCTTTAACCGGGTCAAGTCACGCTGTGTAGACATTGTAAAAAGATGTGATGGCAAGATTTAAAAGCAAAAAAACTCACAGCAAGATCAGTAGGCATTCACGAGGCCTGGAGACGGAGATCAAAACCTCTATGCATAGTGTATGGGCCGAGATGCTTTAGAAAGTCTCTTTCATGGCTCCTCTCGTTGCGACCTGCTCTGAACCCGTCTGTATTTTTACCGCCAATTCCTTATTTCTCTGCTCTCCACTCTCAGTCCTTTTACACAACTTTGTCAAGGCTCATTTTATGAAAGACACTGGGAAAAAAAAAACTGCCAGTGCGACGACAAACTGCTCTGTCGCTCTTCTCTCCTTGATGTTTTCGTAATGTGGAAAATGCGACGTAACAGCGTGCAACACTTTTTTCTACATAAAGGAATAAACATCAAGTAGTAACATTAATGTGAAAGAGCGGAAAGGCTTTCACCATTACAGAAATCTGTGTATAATCACACCCTTGTCCTGCACAGTATGTACTTTTTTCATCTTATGGAAAATTGTGTCCTATGTTAAATCCATATAATGCAGTCATTGTGAGAATGCATAGCTTTTGTACACTTTCCAGCTTATGTGGACAATAAGACTCTCTCCCACAGCTGAGTCACCGTTAATTAGTGCTTCAAACATAAGAGGGTCTGGTAAAGGCACGTCCCACCTTCAGTAACTTTATGTAAAATGGAGCAACAGTGGCAAATATCTGAGGCCTTTTTTTCTCAAAATAATGGGATGCATTGGCTCGTATCCCTCCTTACTTTGGCAGTCAGATTATATTTTACTGTGTTGTGTTGACAGCCAATGTGTTTGTAGGCTACTCAACCCAAGTGTAGTTTAGCCAAGAAGCTTCTGCTTGATTTATATTTGTTAGTATTCTTAATTTGTATCAATAACCTTTTAAAGAAGTTAAACACCTCAAATTAACAAATTCATCAAAAGATTTCAATGCTATTCAATGACATAACAGCTACTGTGGTGGAGAACTCATATCAGCAGCATAGCAGAGCCTCTTGCTATTGGGACTAGCATTAAAGGAATACTTCACCCATCCGAATGACTATTTGTGTATAAATGACTTCACCCCATGTTATGTTGAATTCATAGACAAAAACATTTGTCTTGCATGCTTTTGGTGAATCAAGAGTACACAAAGTTCTTGATGAACTGAAGTCATAGGGGTCCACGTTTCACAGCTATATCAAAATGTCTGTTTACCAACTCTCACACAACTCATGCAGTATAATAAAAGTCTCATGTTTGCTCAGTACGCCCCAAAACAAACAGCCCTTTCCGGCGGTGGAGCTGAACTACGGATGAAACTTTTCTATGCTCTTATCAAAGCCAGACTCCATTCACAAAAACAGTAATTTTACCTCACTGAACACAGGAGCTTGTGGTCTACCGCTGACATGCTCAGTTAGTTTGTTCATTTTATTGTTTGACTTTGGTGTTTTCAAAGGTTAGTTTGGATTCACCAAAGTCACATAATAGCACAAACACACTACCAATCAAGGCGACAGTAGACCAGCAGCTCCTGTGTTCAGTGAGGTAAAATTACTGTCTTTGTCAGTGGAGTATGGCTTTGAAGAGAGCATAGATAAGTTTCACCTTTAGTTCAGTCGCTCATTGGAAAGGGCTGACTGTTGGGGAAGTTCTGAGCATATGACTGAATGAATGAGAATTGTGCCACCTTGTCGCGCTGTTTATGGGGTCTGCCCATTGGTCCGACAGCCCATTGGTCCGACATCCCATTGTTCCGACCATATTAAACCCATTGTTCCAAAGTCCCGTTGTTCCGAAATCATCATGATGCCCTGTGGTTAAGGTCTGGTTAGGTTTAGGCACAAAAACCACTTGGTTAGGGTCAGGAAAAGATCATGGTGTGGATTAAAATGAAAAAGAAAGTGGCAAACCCATAAGCCGTGAGCCTGCTTCGCCTCAAGCCTTTCCCAGCTGACCCAGAGCCAGTCACGGCGCACCATCAAGGCAGAAATACGCCCGCCGGGAGCCGTTCAACACCGCGGAGAGCTCCCCACACAACCCAGACCCCAGAGTTAATAACAGGAGGTTATGGTGTTTCACTCTCTCCTCTCTATGACACTTGTATCTCGACCAGTAGCCTACTTTTGTTGCGTTGCTGATTCTCTATGGTACACAAATACAGTATAGCCTAGTATAATTACATATGGGAACAACGGGACGTCGGACTAATGAGAGGTCGGAACAATGAGAGGTCGGAACAATGCTACGGCACCCTGTATATAAGGTACAATCACCTTTCAGCTGCCACAGGATGGAGTAACAGTGTCGAAATGGTGTTAATATAAACAAGACAGGCAGCAGGACGGGACCATGGGCAGGACGGGTGTGACTTTTTGACTATGTGTTATGCGTGTGACCCACTGCGGGAGATTTAGCTGTTAGTGAGGGGTAGCTGTTAGCAGTTAGCGGCTAACTGAAAGAAGAACAGCACCATAAATGTCCGCAAATTGGGAAAACAATGAGGTCCAGGAGCTCCTTAGCATCTGAGCAGAGGACAAGATCAGCTGCCATGTAACAGGGACAGCAAATGATCATTATTGCCAGGTCTTGCAATTGTTACTGTTTATAAAGCGCTGCCAACATGCATGTTATATATGTATTCTGCGATGCTGGATTGCTGTGATTGTCATCGTCATCTTTTGTCTGTTTTATTTGTGCGTGTGTGCTGCATTGTGTAGGCCATGCTGTTTGTTGCTGCAACATTTCTTTATACATGTTTACTGAAGACATGTTAACTTTGTGACGTCTTGAATGATGAATGTAGTAAAAGACTGTAAGAGTCCTTGGGGGACCCAGGCCTGGTCAGCGAGGCCGGCTGCAGATGGGAAGAAGCCGTTTTTGTGGCGTTAGGTTTATTCTCAAATAACTGGTACCAGAGCTTCTGTCTTAAGTCCACCATCATCCCTCTAACCCTGATCCCTCTGTCCCTTGTCAATTTCATCAGTCTCCACCACTCTGTGTGTGAGTCAGTGACTGTGAGAGAAACTGTGATTTCCAGGGAGAAGCACAGAGCTCTGGCTCACTAACGGCACAGCCTCGGGCCTTACACACAGCTCCTTTACCCAATCCTCAGAGGAGCTGCCTGTAACCACAACGATACCTGACAGGCCAAAGGAAAGAGCGAGGCCATGTTATGATGGGTGGAGCCTGGTCACAAGATATTCACATGTACCCTCCACCCTTGAGCTGTGGTCGCAGCGCACTCTAGGAAGTAAAACTAAAATAAGACTGAGCTGCTCGGCTGTGTTATATAGGTCATTAATACAGCCCGTCATCCTCTGTGCATTGATCCAGAGGAGGCACATCATTAAGAAGCCATCGTCTCCACTTAAAATGTCGAAAAATTACACCAAACCCAGCTTGCATTACGACTCTTTATGAATTTTGTTCTCCCTGCCATCTTTCTCACACTTTCACAATTCAGTGGAGCTGAAGGGGGGAACTTTTAAGTTTCAAAAATTTACATATAGACTTAAGGATTTGATAACTCCAGTAACTCTGTCCTACAGCTTTAGAGGCTAAATAATTCATCTGTTATCTTTGATGTCAGATTAAAATAGAGGTGTCTTAATCGGTTTATATCCCCTGAACTGTAACATCAAAACAGGGTGTTAAAGGGACAGTTCACCCCAAAATCAAAAACACATATTTTCTTCTGCGTTGGCAGATGTAGCTTGGTAGAAAGAAAATAGTTCCTACATGTGCTCACAGCAACATTTGTGGATTATCTCGAGTAACCGAGTCATGATTTCTAGAGAGAGACATTGCTGTTGAGTTTTTCAGATGTATTTCAGTGGCACGCTGAGCACCACAGGCTGAGTGCCATCTAGTTCCATTATATTGGCGAGAAGGCAGACATCTCTACAGCTGATATCCCTCTTACTCTGCAATTCACACCAAAATGTATTTTTTGGCCCCATTGTCCCTTTAACTGTATTAGTAGTATCCAAGTTTCATTGAATGCACATCAGTCCCAATATAGGCATGCATGCATCCTGCTGCAGTTCTTAATCATCCCTTAAACCAGTGGTTATCAACCCTTCTGGTTTCCTTTTAAAAAGACAGTAATGTCAATTTGTGATCCCTCAACTGTTGTCACTCACTGGTTAGGCTGTTCTCAAGCACTGTTCATAGGTGTACATACGAAAACGAATGCACCACATTTCCTATATAACCCACATGATCATGAGCCAGTATCTGGTGTATAACCCAGGTAATCTGGAAAGCTGCAACCTAAAGGAGGAAGTAGTATAAAGACCGGTACATGCATTCATTTCAAGCAGACTTGACTACTGTAATGCTCTCTTCACCGGTCTGCCAAAGCAATCCATTGACAAATTACAATTAATTCAGAACTCTGCTGCCAGGCTGTTAACTAGAACAAGAAAGAGAGAGCATATCACCCCAGTTTTAGCTAACCTTCATAGGCTTCCAGTATCTTTTAGGATTGATTTTAAAGTGCTTTTACTTGTTTTTAAGGCTCTTAATGGGTTGGGACCACCCTACATGACTAATTCTTTGTCGTTTTATAATCCGTCACGGCCTCTAAGATCCTCTGCTGCCGGCTTTTTTAAATACAAACTACTCTAATAAGAAAATTGGCAGCTCAGCCTTTTTTAACTATGCACCAAAATTATGGAACTCACTACCCAAGGATATAAGAGATACAAGCTCTGCGAACATTTTCAAACGACAATTGAAAACTTATTTATTCAACATTGCTTTCAACTAACTGTCACTATTCCCTGATTTTTATCCCCATCCTTCACATTTTTTATCTGCTTCCATGCATTCCGCTGTTTTACTTTTATCTTTTACATATTATATTGTTCTTGGTTTCATTATGCAGGATTTGCACTTGTTTTTTGTTGTTGTTTTTTTTAAATTGTATTTGTCTGTTTTTATTTTGTTGTAAAGCACTTTGAGCTACACCTCCCTGTATGAAAGGTGCTATATAAATAAAGTTTATTATTATTATTATTATTATTAATGATTCAAGACGAGATAAAACCATTTTAGAATGTTGCAGAGAAAAGTTGCAGTGGCGTGAACTGGCCGTCTGAGCTCAACTCAAGCCGGCTGATGGTGTCACCTGCAACTCAGCTGGTCAAATCCCCTGGCGGCTGGTTTTAGAACGTAAAGCTCATCACCTGTTTCCACAGCCAATCGGCTTGTAGGGAAGTCCACCAGTCAAGTCAAAATGACCACAAACGGCGTGTTCGCTTGGTGCAGCAGGTGCTCCGTCCGTGCCGAGCCCTCTATTTCCGTCCTCACTGGTGCCAGTGTTGGACGGTGGGTCACTGCTGCTGCTTGCTGTATGTGCTTATGAATCTTTGGTCTGAACTGGGCTTTGGGTATGTTGTCACCATATCTTTTTCCTGAATGTAATTTTACGTTAAGTATCATCATTCATGGGGTGCTAATTTGTTAGATAAAATACGTTGCACAGCTTGTACATGCTTATGAGCTTTAAGCACTTCAACTAAAGTAAACTGTCATACTTAGATTGTTTCATATGAGTTAATTTCAGAGGTGGCATAAGAGGTAAAATTAGGTATAACACAGAATAGCAAATATTATAAAGAAAAATCCGAAAAGAATAAAAAAATGATCCTTCCAAAACAGTCTGCTAATCCAAAATAAAGCTATATGTCAGTGATATTCTCCTCTAATGTCTCTGTCTTTTATATGAATTCATGTATTTAGTACAAAAGAGTAGCATCACACATCAAACAAATGAGGCAGAGTCCATAAAAACTACATGACATTATTGTCCAGAGCAGATATGCACCCTGTGGGAGGCTCTTTCCTCTCATCACCCTGCAGACTAAGCTGACTGAGATGTTTTGTCTCAGTCTTTTATCTTGTGCAAAACACCGACCCAAGAATCCGCCCACCCTGACTCTCCAATAAGTAGAGTGGACCCCTGCTAGGTAGCGCATTGGAATGACACCATCTGCAGAGGGCTCCAAACGCCCCCGCACTTGGACCTCAGCAGGGGGGTTTGTACTCACAATTGGATGCTATGGTAACTAGATGTGACTGTGTGGGTTTTTGAGCGCCCGTATCCAGTGACACCTGCAGATGAAATGGAACTGGAGTGGGATAGCGTGCGGATGAGAGATGCTGGTCTGCTCACAGCAGATATAGAAAACAAACACTGCATTACAGTTCAGATTCTCAGGGATTCCCCGTCCTCCCACCCGGCTGCCTTTCTCTCTTATTCAGGATTCCATCCACAAACGTGAGCACGAACGACGGCTCGTATCGCTGTTTGCTCAACAGCTCACACCGATTCCACGCTTTATGCAAAGCTCGCAAGGAGACAAGTGTCTGAGAGAGGAGAGAGAGATGGTGACAAGGAGGGGAAGGCAGAGGTACAGGCAATAGGAGATGGTGGGGTGAGTCAACATTGTGCAGAGTCAGATCACAGCACTAAGACAAACACCATCTGGAGGCCAGAGAGTGTCACCGTCATCGTGTTGTTCCTCTGAACCTGAGATCTACACTCTTAGAAGTTAGGGTCTCAAAAGGGTTCCTCCTGAAGGGCTGGAGTTCTACCCAGAACCATTTGCTTTGGAAGAACCCTTTTTTTGAAGAGAGGATTGAAAACATGGGTGTTACAATATCCTCAATCTCAAATATCTGAGCCTTTACCATGTTTCAAATGGTATTTTAAATGTAGATGTATCTGGAATCACCTTAATCAATTCATTTTACTTTGGTTGAAAGGCTGTAGTAGTAGTGATTTCACAGAATTTTTGCACCCTATAACGTGATTGTGAACCATGACTGTTGTGGGTTGCACTGGACCACAGGAGCCTCATGTAACCAAAGGCTGCAGGGCTTGGTAATCTTGGCCCCAGGCTAACCTGTTAAACTTAAACCATGATTAGTGGCAGAGAGATCTAAAGGTAATGCAGTCACTTACTATATATAGAGCCCCAATGGGTGGGTGATAGATGAAACCCTAGGAATATACGGGTATTAGGTGTCTCAGTAGACACGGTCTGTGGTTCTCAGTAAAATCCTGGAAACTCTTGTCGGTAAGGGCTGAAACCCAAATCATCAGAAAAATTCAAGGAACGGCAAGGGACTCTGTTGTTGATGACCAAACTACAAACCGGCTACATGGCTGCGGTGTAATCCACATCATGTCTATCCTGCACACTCCACCCAGTCACCCCCCTTGCTTTAGTCAAACAGAGTATTTTCAGTTGGTGAGAACGGTTCTAACTCAATCTTCATTTCTGTTCTACAAAGCGAAACTTCAAACCTAATGTCTGGACCTGATTCTCCAGGCATTATCCAGAGTTCATATGAGAAAACCATGAATACGAAAGTGTTGTATTTTTTTATGTTAAATATGTAGTAGATATGTTCAAACTTTATGGTTTTTTTATATTTCAACAATGCTGTGATTAATGTGTAGCTACATTTAGGCACAAAAACTATTTGTTAGGAGGTTAGGAGTCCCATAGGTGGGTTCTAGAACAAATCCTTGGACTATATAAGGGTTCTTGGTAGCCCCCCTGAGTGGGTTCTTGTTCGCAGTCTTGTTAGCATACTGGGGCAGCAGTAGCTCAGCCCATATGGACTTGGGTTGGTAACCAAAGGGTCGCCAGATTAAGTCCCCATCCATACAAAATATGGAGTGTAGAGTGGTAGCTGCTATTTTGCCTCCTTGGCACCCTTGATTAGACCATAGAAGGGTTTTCTGTAGATCCTCTCATAGGAGGATCTGAGAGGAACCTTTTACATATGATTTTCAGTATAACCCCCTATGCTGGGTTCTAGGTAAAACCCTCTGAAAGGGTTCAAGATGGGACCTTTATAAAAGGTTCTACCAGGAACCAAAATGGCTCCTCCTGTCGACAAGCCAAAGAGCCCTGTATGGTTCTAGTTAGCACCTTTTTTTCTAAGAGTTTGCCACAGAACCTTGTAATCAACACAATGCTGCTGGAGGCCGACTTCCAGCTGAGAGAGGAAGCAATAGCGATGAAGCTTAGCACCCAAAACGCTGCGACAGCCAGGGATGTCTAACACTTAATCATGACTCGCTGCTGCATTTGAATAGCGGACAACAGCTGGTTGGGTGGTGAGGGGATGGCGGGAGGAGGGGGGGTTGTTGAACATCTGCAGAGGGGTTGGCTTAGAGGGTGTAAGGGTTCGTTTTTGGTGCAGACTCCCAGGGTAAAAAAAAAAAAAAAAAAAAGGCTGTGGAAAACGACAGTGGTGAGGCTCAGTTAGAAAGTCCTCAGCCTCCTCCTTTCTCGCAACCTGGCGACTAAAAGCCCTCAGGGGAGCAGTCACTCTCAGCCCACTCGTTGCCATGGCGATTAAATGTCAATCAAGAGATGGCGGGGCTCTCTACATTACATTTTACACCCACATGCGCCGGCACTCAGTCTCACACTTCCCTTACTCAAGCTGAAAGGACTACGGCAAATAAACATAAACATATGTAGGTGGAGTTCACTGATCATGTCATGAAAATCATCCGAGCACGGTGTCGAAAGGATTCGATTTTTTTATTTTGTTTTACACGGCAGGAAATAAAACATTCAGTGCACTTGAAAATGATGTATCCATCTCGTTTCTCCTTTTTTTTTTTAGATTTAATTTTACTCATAACTCTGTTGCATTACTACCCTCTTCCTCATCCTTCTTCCTCCTCTCTCGATCTATAAATATACATACATATATATATATATATATTCCTGTCTCCTATCTCTGTTTTTCAATATTTTCCATTTACTGCCCACTCATCTTCCTCTCTCTTTGTTTCTACGGCTCAGACGGTGCTGTTGAGTCTCAGTGGGGCTGAGCGAAAGTGACCTCGCAATCGACTGCTAATACAACTGTCAGCGCCTGCTGCCCGCCAAGGCCCACCGGGGTAGTTCTGGGAAGAGGGGCAGAGGAATGGGAGACGGAGAGAGAAAGAAAGAGGTGACTGCATGAGCAGAAATGTGAGAGAAGTGAGAGAAACCGAGAGAAAAAAAAAAACTAGAGGCCCTCGAGGGGGAGAAAGCAGTAAAAATGTGAAGACTGAGAGTGCGAGAGCAAACAAAAGGATGGCAGACAAGCACAGTGAGACAAAACTTATGTCAGTGGGTGAGCAGGAGCAGAGTGGGTTGCAGAGGCAGACTGCTCAGACTGCCGTTGAGTCACCGAGGTCATCCCGTGACAAGGCTGCACACTGTAGCATCACGGTCACCAGGTCAGACAGGTGGATAGCTGTGAGCAGACAATGTTTTCTACTTCACTGGACACAACAGGGTGCACATGGGTGCCCCTGCCACAATGTATTGTTAAAAAAAAAAAGGTGCATATTCGCCAAGATGCGTGTGCTACTTGATCTCATCTTAGCCTTTATCATCAATTCATCACCTGTCAGTCAACGTACGGTAGTTTACACCACGTTCCAAATTATTATGCAAATTGTATTTAAGTGTCATAAAGATTAAATTTTTTGTTTTTCAATTAAACTCATGGATGGTATTGTGTCTCAGGGTTCTTTGGATCACTGAAATCAATCTCAGACACCTG
>NC_065517.1:29951922-30010507 GCF_006386435.1 Epinephelus moara | reverse complement strand
TCTTAGTGCCTTTTTCGGGCTTGTTTTGCTTATATTCTTGAAGCAGCAGTACGACAACAACCTTGTTCTGCTAATGCTTCATCTGTTGAGGAGGAGAAGGGAGGTAGAAGGTCGAAGAAGGGAGATAGAAGACCGTGCTTTGGCGAATGGAAACCGGTGAGTGCAACAAGTCCGACTGCTCCATCTCAGCCCATTGCTATGCGCGCTACATACGTCATCGCGCCAGAAGGGCAAGGAAACGAGCATGCGCAGAAAGAACAGAATGAACTTAAAGAGTGTATACAAGTGCGAGAAATTCTTTCATTCGGAATTAGTGACGGAATATTCCAGACCCTTACATTGGATTGAATTTTCAATCACATTGGCCATTTTCATTCCGAATTAGGTGTTTACAAGATCACTTTTAATAGGAAAGCAATGAAAAAATTAAAATCAAAATGTTAAAAAACTATAATTAAACTATAAACTATTGAACTATAAAAAAGCTTTAATTCATAATTTTTTGTACAAGACACATTGAGCCACTGGAGAGCGGCTAAAGAGCTGCAGGTTGTCGTCCCCTGTGTTAGAATGAGCCACTGCTACAGGAAGCCTTCCAGTAGCCTAATTGCTTTTTTTCAGGCGTCCAATTAACCAACATCTTTTCTTTCTTTTTTTGAGGTTTCATTTGGGTGTAGAAGTGTGTGCGTGAACAGGAATTCTTTTTAAATGAAGGATGGAAAAACCCTGTTTTCAAATATACCCATGTATGTGTGGACTCGCCTACTGAGAGGGGCTGTGTTTTTGGTTCCCCACTTATCTATGCATGGCTGGAGCTGTGTGTGTGTTTCAGATGAAAGCAGAGCGCTGCCACTGTACGGCAGAATTGGACCGATTGGTCAGTGCTGGCCTCCACTATTAAATCTAGGTCACAGTTTGCAGCCGAGTGTTACTTCATTAAGAGTTCTCGATACACGCAGCTCTGTGAGAACTGGATACAGACAGTATTTACAGTATGTTTGCAAAACCAGAAATGGAGAGAAGGGTTCTTCAAAATCCATTACAGTAAGAAATTTTAATATGGCTAATTTAACTTGAGACATTAATTAATTTGATTCTGTCTTCAGTTGTGGTAATTCATGTGAGCCAGAGGAATGAAACTTTAATCAGGAAAACGATCTTTTACATTTACTCACTCTCCTGCTTCACACTCAATCAGCTGACTGAGGGCGTTTACAATCCTCACCTAAACCAATCAGATTTTGCCACGACCTCTGCCGTCAGGTGTCATTTGAGTGACCGATTGATGCAATCCACCTCTACCCCTCCACCTCCACTTTCATCACAGTCAGCTGTGGCTGTGGGTCCTTCTAGTGAGCTCATCGGGAATCTCCTCCCTATCACTTCCACTTAGATTTCCATCTAGACTTGTTTTTCACTCTCTCACCATCACCAGTGTCTAGACTACCCGTATTAAAATTAGGGCATCAAACTGAGGTCTGACATAGAATCCTGACATATATTTCTTTTATTGTGCACAATAGATAAATCAATTCATTTCGTAATTTTTCTCAAAAATACCAAGAGGATCCAGTCCAGCCCAGTTGCCAGAATAAATGTTGGTATTGTATGTTTCTGCAAATCCCAGTAGCAACACAAGTTGGTATTTTTTAACAACAGTCTGCGACATTTCCAGCCATGTTTGTAGCAATGATACCAAGTATTTTTAGTGAGAGTTTGGGACGTGTCCAGCCGTGTTTGATGCAATGAAAGTGGGTATTTTTTCACGAGAATTGGGACATTTCCAGTCATGTTTGTAGCGTGCAAACTTGGTATTTTTTAATGAGCAATAAAGGACATGTCCAGCTGTGTTCATGACAACATTACTGGGTATTTCCAGCTGTGTTTGTAGCAACCAAATTGGGTACTTTTTAACTAGAGGTTGGGACATGTCCAGCTGTGTTTGTAGCAGCAAAAGTGGTTATTTTTTAACAAGAGTCTGGGACATTTCCAGCTGTTTTTGTAGTGACCAAACTGGGTATTTTTAACTACAGTCTGGGGCATTTCCAGCCACGTTTGTAGCAACCAAACCAAAAATTCTTAGTGAGAGTTCGGGACATGTCCAGCTGTGTTTGTGGAAGCCAAATTGGGTATTTTTTTAACAAGAGTTTGGGACAAATACAGCCATGTTTGTAGCGATCAAATCGGGTATTGTAAGCCAAATATGATGTTTTCCTAACCCTAAACTTGAGCTCATGTTAACCTCAGCACTTTCACAACATAAAATTCAAACATAAAGAAATGTAAAGTTTCAACATATCCCCTACATATGAAACCTAACATATCCAGGTTTTGCAGAAATGTGCGGTTCCAACATGTATTCTGGTAATGGGGTTGTTGTGTCTGTAAGAACAACTGACTTTGTAGATGTACCACTTTAGAGGATGCTTTAAAAACCAGGTATCAAGTTTTTCATACTTAAATTTCAATTCACAAACAATGATTTAGAGTATGTATACATTTTAAAAAACACAATAGCTATAAAAAAAATCCCAGAGTCACCACAGTTTTCTTGTAAATCCCCCAAAAATGCCTAAAAAAATCCAGAAACTCTATCTGAACAGCTTTATTTACACATTACACTCTCCACCAAAACTGCAACGATAAGCTATCCCAACAGTTCTGACACTTGGAAAATGAAGTGTCAGATTTTTTTTTGTTATAATTCTGATGGGCAGATGCTATGCAAAGAGCTAATTAAAACTGTACAGGGAGTTCAGCGGCAGATAATTAATTGCATTATTACTGTAGTGTCAGATGATCTATTTAATAATTCTCACTGTAGAACAAATGAATTCAGAGAGTCTCCCACCAAAAGCAGCAGACAGAGCATTTTCACAGCCTCATAATCAACTTCCGCTGCAGCACTTTCCCTATGATCTCTTCGTCCTTTCTCCGTCTTTGTCTTTCTCTCCTTCAATCACACATACACACACACACACACACACACAACACAGATATTTTGCTCTGTGCTGGTATTTCCTCTCTATTGCACACGGATTTCGACCAAAAAAAAAAAATCCCTGAGCTTTGATGTGATGCATGTTAATGACTGGTTGGACACTTTGAGAAACCTTAAGCAAATTAATGTTTTGGCTCAATTAATTTCACAGTGTCTCAGGCAAGGACAGGTGTAAATGAAACCTGACACATCAAATCATCATCAACAGGAGGGAGACGCACAAACACACACGCCAGCCCTGCACACACAGATACACACAAACACACACGCAGTCAGCTGAGGTGTAAAAATGACTGTACAGCATTAACAGCATTTGGCTTGGCGTATTAATGTAACAGGTATGTGCAATGATGCAGATGGTGGAGTCATAATGGCCACAAGACTCGTTATTATTCAGGAAATTACGAGGAGTCATGAGTAATGATATACAGTGTAATGTAATATGTAATATAACGACACAATGGCAACAGTTTAAATGACACTGAGTCAAAGTGACTATAGACTTCATGAGTTCGCCTCTCTAAATGCCCATTTGAGCTGCTCAACTCAACCATTTATTTGATGTGTGCTTTCATAAGTGAAACTCCAAATATACAAAAAACACATGGCCAAAGTCTCGTCTGTTCTCTGCGGGCACAAAAGCTTCTTCTACATAAAATCCAAACTGAGAAATTGCCGTTGTTGTTCCAGATGACAGCAGAGAATCAGTGAGTGTAGTTAACCATTTACAAAGATTTATATTCCACATGAAATACAGCATGATAATATAAATGAATCATACTCATTAATGATTAATATCAAGATTTTTCTTTACAAGAGAGGCTCTCGCAGACAGACTTCAGAGCTGTCTAAATGCAGTTTGGTTGTAGCAGCCTCTGAGGTCACTGAGTGCATGCTCTCTGTATTCTAGGGGACGTTGGAGTTTAAGCAACCTGTTAATTTTTGTTTTAAATGAGATGTGAACAATATGATTAACCCTCCTACTCCTGTATGTTAGATCCTGTGCTGTGTGGGGCCTCATATAATTATGTCATAAGTTTGTTTAAAGACGTTGATCTCATTTTTGATTAATGAAGTAAACACTTGTCAAAACAACATCACAACAAAGCAAACCACTTTAAGTGTTGCCCATCCATGTGTAAAACTGCACAGCTATGCTTTGACAACTGGGCTCTATCAGCTGCGTGTGACTAAGAAAAAAGCTCCAGAGCTCAAGAATGGACTTTCAATCACAAAATCAACATACCTAACATTATATATGTCAACATATACACCTGCTTTCCACTCATATAGTATATGCTTGCACTTTAAAAAAAAAAAAAACATAGAAAATATAAGTCACTTTTTCTCTAAGTTAACTATAGGCAAATAACAATTCTTTTCTAGCGAAGTTTTGTTTTTGGTGTGACCACGACATCCCTGCATTTCCAGCTGGGGCAGTGCCACAAAAAGCAGCTGTTTTTCACTGAAACAATGCTTTGTTTCCAGCTGGGATAGTGCCAGGAAAAGTGGCTATATTTTACAGACGCAACACTGCATTACCTGCCAGGATAGTGACACAAAAAGAGAGTTTTTTACCGAGACACTGCCTCATTTCCAGCTGGGAAAAAATGGTTGCTTTTTACAGACGGAGGCTGCGTGTGCCTAAGCCTTACTACATGTTAGCCACACGTAAATTTTGAACGTATCTGCTACATAATAATATACATACATAACAACAAATGTAACACATCTGTGGCTTGCAGACACATAGAATGCCAATATTCAATCCGGTCTCACTCCAAAGTTGTCGAAATCCAGTCCTTTCACATCAGCATGATACGTGGCCAAAAACTGTTATAGCTTAACTGCGCCCAGCAGCATCAGAGGGAAACGTGGTGGGACAAGAACAGAGTTAAGGTGGCGAAAGTCCATGTAGGGCCACCAACTTTCACCCGGGAGAGAGGTGTTTGCTTCCTGTAGGACTGTAAACCAAACCCTGTTCTTGTTTCCTAAACCCCAAAAAATGTCAATTCTTGGTGTTGTCCCGACATAGTGCATTTATTTTGAAAGAGACTGTGAAAACGGAAGTATATTTTGAAAGAAGACAATGCATGTAACAGGCAGAACTTGACATGGCGTCCCAGAACGTCAACAACCAACGCACCCAGGATATCTTGCACGTCGTATCTGGACGTGGAAAGTCCATGACCAAACGTTGATATGAGACGAGGTTGGAGTGAGAATGTGTTGCAATATTTATTCTGGTGACTGCGTTAAGGCCTAAAAAGTGCCAGACGTTTCTCTGGTCCAGTACCCCCTCCATTGGATGATGGGATGTGCGTGTCTTTTGTACTGTTTTTAAGGCCTAATAAGGACATGAGCACTGGATGAGGATTTTTGAATAGTGGTTATACTAAACCCAAAACTCTGAAATGGGATAAGGAAAAAATAAAGATTGTAATAGTTTAAGGTCACCTTCTGCAGTTACACTGACAAATGCATTCATGCTGAGGTCGAGAGAGGATTAAGTAAGGGTTCCCTGTTAGGACACACCTGTTCTAGTAGGTGCTGAATGAGAAGCTGCCTGAAGCTCTCATTTGGGGCCGAGAATACTTCCAGGTGCACACTGCACACAGGAGCATAAACTCATCACTGTGCAGATTTTCCGTCTGCTGTCAGCCTTTGGTGCATGTCAGCGCTGCATATTGCTCCATGTTTTGTTACATTCACTTGTCTTCAAAGAGCAGAGATTTGTGCCCAGTGGGGAGGTGAGAGAGAGGAGAGCTCGACCATGCCAAAAAAGACAAAGGCCAGTCTGGAATCTCTTGTGGCGGTGAGGGAAAGATGCCAGAGAGGACAAAAAAAATAAATAAACCTTGTCTCTGTTGGACATAAATCGTTTGGGAAAAGCCTCAAAGCCCTGCATAGAAAACACACTATCAAAAAAAGTCCCAAATAAATCAATAAACAGACACTCAAACATTTGACGGCGCAGCTTGATTCGGTATTCCCAAGGTCCTCTCTTGTTGGTACAGACGGAAAAAACTACCGTGCTGTTTTTTTTTCCCACCAAGCACTCGGATAAATGTTAAGCTTATTTCAAAAGGCTCCATGATTAAACATCCCGCTAATCTTGGCACGTTCTACATAAAACTCCACAGAGCATAAATCCATTTATTGCAAAATGTGAGGGGAGGCAAACAGAGAAAGAAGCGATGCCGTCAAAATTTCCAGGTTGAAAATGGCAACTTTGTAAAGACGGGGAAGTGTGAGGAGATGTGTTTGCCTGTCGCCGCTCACTGAGGTTAAGAATGTGTAAATTAGCTATATGGCTAATCAGGAGTGCTGCATGTGTGGGTGAGAGAAAGACACAGAAAGAGAAAGCAAGTTTGTTTGGTTCGTGCGTCCTTGTCCAAGTATGAGCAGTCTAAGGAATACTGTAAATAGATTACAGCAAACAGTCTTAATTAAAGATTAGATGCAAACCGTTGGCTCCCGTTTGTGTTCCTTACATAATTTATAATAGCTAAACGTGTTAAGTAAGTAAAATCAACAGCCCGAGCTTTGAAAGAGATGTTTATGGTCCGCTTTTTGTTGTTTCCTCCAAACCTGTAATCCATACGGAGGCAAGGGAGTCTCAGTAGCAGTTTTTACACTGTTATGTCCCTTAAAGGAATACTGGACTAATCCACTCAGACACGGTGGCTGAAAATATCTCACTGACTCCATTTCATCCTGGAACCGCTGCAGATGAAGTGTAAAGTAGAACAATGTTCATCCACATCTTGGACCCAAATTGATGTGTCATGTGGCACATAAATTTAGTTTATTCGAGAGCAAATGAATATACATGGTAGAAAACAATGCTAGAATGAGCCATGAGGCTATTTATCAGGGTGCCTTGCATACTAGAAACCCATGTGGTTGTCATCTGCATGGTATGTTTATAAGTATCACTGAGGGAAAAAGTGGGATATGTGTTGTATGCATGTGCTGAGACTAGGGCTGTCCTGAATGCCAGTCAGCCAGAAATGGGTGCCCTTCTTTTTGAAGTTTGCATGTTCTCCCTGTGTCAGCGTGGGTTTTCTCAGGGTACTCCAGCTTCCTCCCACACTCCAAAGACATGCAGGTTAACTGGTGACTCTAAATTGTCCGTAGGTGTGAATGTGAGTGTGAATGGTTGTCTGTCTCTATGTGTCAGCCCTGTGATAGTCTGCTGACCTGTCCAGGGTGTACCCCGCCCCTCGCCCAGTGTCAGCTGGAATAGGCTCCAGCCTCCCCGCGACCCTCAAGGCGCTTTCACATGATTGACGATTTTCCAACGCCGCAGCGCTCGCTGTCGGCTTGACCCGCTGATCGGCGGTGGAATCATTGGCTCTACACGGAAAGGTCAGCGTCAAACGGGGTCGAAGTTCAACGAAATTGAACTTTCGGCGTCGCGTCAAAACGCAGGTGAAGCCCACAACGCAAGGCCGAAGTCGAACAGTACCCCCACGTCAGCGTTAACGCCAGCTTCCAAAGGAAAACAATGGCACAGCAGGCATCAAGAGATTTTTAACGCTGGTCATGTGCAAGCGCCTTCAAGGGGATAAGCAGTTAAGAAAATGGATGGATGGCTGTTTCAGTTGTTATTACCTAACACGTTCAGGCCTCCCTCATCAATATGTGGAACGTTTGATACTCTTTGGGGGTACCCCACCTATAAAGGGGTGTCTCCCGCCTTACCTTGCCCCTTTTGCTGTTGTGCTCCATGGGAGAGGTAAGCAATTACGTGCTTTAGCGCTATTAAGCTAAGTTAATTTTATGCTAACATGATCCGGTGTCACTTAATTTGTAAGGGGCTCAAGTTAATATGGTCGTAGTTGACGGAGAATTTTGTTTTTACCTCTTGCTGTCAGGTATGTTTTCTGTGTTTTATCGTTCTTAATGGAATGTAACATGGCCGCCCCTTTTTGCCGTTGTACTCCGTGGGAGAGGAGCTTGAGTTAATATGGTTGTAATTGATGGAGGATTTTGTTTTCACCTCTTGCTGTTAGGAGATCGCCTCCAAAGATGAGCACGGTCTGGGCCTCTTCATATCAACACAACACAGACAACTCTAGAGTCTACCGGTTACATTGGGACAATATTTCTTATAATGGATAAATTACAGTCCCAAATAATTACTTATAATATTAGGCGCTAAATCCGGGGCAACGACTGACAAAGCAATGTGAAACAGAAGCGTAGAAACAGATGACTAGCTCCAACAAATTTAAGATTTAAGATTTATATTTATGAGATTTATTTATTTTCATTTCTCAATACTTTTCCTCTGCATTAACTCATCTTATACACTCAGAAAAGTTTCATTTCTCTTCTCTCTTTTCTTTTATCACACCAAGCTGACTCCAGCTGGTCCACAACTCTACAGCAAGGCTTTTCACGAAAACAAGATGACACATTAGCCTGCTAGCATTTTAGCTTCTTTCCATTTGCTCTCTAACAATTACAGGAACAATTTCACTCATAGCAATATAAGGCATTACATGGTCAAGTCCCTCTATACTTACAGGAGTTGTTGTGGGTTGAACACTTAATTCTTCCTTCTTTCATATATTATCTTCTCTGTCTCTTTTAACCATCTCTATCCTTTTTTCCTCTGCGGCATTAGATCATGTCTTCCTGCAGGGCCAAACTTCACGTCCAAACATCAGATGCTTTACACGACACCATACGAGATGAGTCAAGTGCCTCTCAACACTCATCGTAGCATACGGCAGAAGAACATTCGCACCTCCTATAAATGCGCACACACTCGCACATTTGCACATGCATGCACACATATTTACTCATGGCGTGGTGAGAACCAGGTGGCTCAAGTATTGTGTGCGTGTGTGTGTGTGTGTGTGTGTGTGTGTGTGCGTGGTGGTGAAGACATCAGTGACATCAGTGAGCTCTTGTGCCTGAAAACACAAGAAACACTGACCGCAGTGTATTTAAATACCCAGCAGGGCCTGAAGCATACAGGCTGTTGTTAAAATGTGATTCACTTTGAGGGCAAACAGACAGAGAGCGAGGATGCAGTAGAAACAAAACAAAAGATAAGAGAAGAAAAAGAGCGATGGAGGCAAAGAGGGAGGAGAAGAGGGAAATAAAAGGTAGGGAAAGTGCAAATACAAATAGAAACAGAGACAGAGAGACGTGAAGAGGTGCAAGAGTCACAAGAAATAACAAGGAAGCAAAGAAAATAGCTCTGAGTTTCAGCATCTGAAGCACACTTGGCGTGGACCCATGGCCCATCAGGCCTGAAGAGGTGGCGGTATGTGACACCTAACTGATCACTGGCGGACTCCTGAGCTGATGACCTCTCTACTGTGATGTTCTCAGGTCCCCCCCAAGAACCCAATTTAGCTCTCCTGGCTCGCCACGGTCACCTGAAGACAAGGAAAAAGCCACCCAGCCACAATCATAAAGCAGGCAGGAAGGACACAGGAAGGACAGTGATGGACTGCTGAGCAGGAGGCCTGAATATGGGCCGTCCTAAATATGATGACATTATGTGGGCCAGATCAGATTTTGGCGTACAGGAAATGAAAGATGTGTAAGCCGAGATGAACTCAGAGCACAGGGAATGAAAAATCTCTAAAAGTAATCTCTTTAAAAGAACACTTCAACATTTGAGAAATACTCTTACTCGCTGTCTTGCCAAGGTTTGATAAGAAGGTCGAGAGATACTCTGTCTGTTGAATGTGACGCTGAATCCAGCAGCCAGTTAGCTTAGCTTAGCATAAAGACTGGAAACTGGGGGAAACAGCTAGCTTAATTCTGTCTGAGGGTAACTGAAATCTGCCTACCAAAGTGTTGCCGCCTCTGTACTGCATTCACAGTGAATGAGCATATGATAATGTCAACATTACCTCAACTATGAAGAGGCAAACTCCAAAACAGCTCAGATCATGTTACTAACGTTAACCCTTACTCCTCTTCGTCTCCTGTGGGACATAAGGCTGAAATTAGATCTCATTTTGTCCCTGCAGCACACTATCTTCTTGAGAAGCTCCTCCAACTTAGACACACCAGCTATCAGGGCCGTTTCTAGCTTTGTGGGGGCCCTATGCAAAATCTTGTTTTGCATAGACCCCTCTTACACCCCCACCACCCACCATCCAGCTCCAAATCTGCTTTAAATTCCATACACATATTAAAAAAGTGACCAAATGCTACTTTTTACATATTAAAAAATCTATATTAATTTAAGTTTATGTTATGGAAATCAAAACATACATGCAAATTATTGAGTTAAAAATGTAATTATTTTAAGCAGTAATAATGTAGAAAAAGAAAGACTATCTCATTTCAAAATGGCTCAGATTGTATTCTGGGACCGTTGCAGTAGGATGGGAAAAAAAGCCCCGTCCGTGATTCACTGGTCTGCACCGGCCCCCATCGGCCCCTGTCAAAAAGACACTAGGCCGCTGAGCCTGACATCTTTACTGGGGGACTCTCTGTACCTCTTGAGTTAACCAATTAATATGTTTGGGGTTTTTTTACAATCCATACAAAAAAAAAAAAAAAAATGTAAAAACAATTATTTCTTGCCTTTTTTGTGACCAGTCGTTATGCTAAGCTAAGCTAAGCTAAACTAAGCTAAGCTATGAATGTAAAATCCTCTGGCCTTAGCTTGATTTTGAATGGACAAACATCAGAGTAGTATCAGTCATCTAACTCTCTGCAGGACAAGAAGTCTACTGTCTAAAATGTCAAACTACTCCTTTCAAAATGTCCATGAATAGTCTTTCTACATATAAAACAAACTCATACATATTAAATAATACATCATACTTTGATTTTAAAGGGCCGGAGACTCAGTTTTCAGCTATAGGTAACACATTATTGGATTCGGTTCGTAATGGAGCGAATGACTGCACAAATGCTGTTACCCACAAACCACCAAATGTAAATGGAAAATCCATCTCTCTTTGTCAGCACATGAAACTGAAGCTGCTAATGCCATTCAATACCTCTGACTCATACCTCTCCAATCTTTATAATAACAAGGATAATAATAGTAATAATAATAACACAGCAAAAACTAGTCATTACAATCAGAAATAACATACACACGCTCACACTGATACACACTCTCACAAATATCCGTTATGTGTTTGTATCTGATGATCTGTTGACACTGTGTCTTATGATGGAGGTTTTGGTGCTCTTGTGTGTGTGTTTATGTGTGGATGTCCCCCCCCAAAAAAAAAAAAAAATGACAGCAGTGTATTTGACTCAGTTCTCTCACTGTCACAGTGCCGCCATGGTTTTGTCATCATTCCCTCTCATTCTCATATTAGCATGGTGACACCCCTGCTTAGTGAGCTGAGGTGGCGTGCACACTCTGCACAACAGCACCGATCCTGTGAAAGGAGTGTGCTCTTTTGACTTTGCGCGTGGCGTATCTTCATATTGCCCGTTTCTCAGCGAGTGTAACAGCTCACTAAGCAGGGTATCACCATGCAAATACGAGACTGAGAAGAGACGGCTGCGAAAAGCCCTGCGAGTGTGACACTGTGAGAGCGAGAGAACTAACGGGGCTGTTCAATTATTTATAAGCAGAGATTGTCTGTTTATCAAACTGACGCCTGGAGCGTCGACCATGATTAGACTCAAACAATGGTGGTCTTCTCTGAGCACTGCTGATGCAGCTTCCAAGACACAGCCCAGATATGAATAAAACACAGACGACATCAAAAAGAGCTGGGAAGTGTGTGTGTGTGTGTCATCACATCAGGATTTAGAGAAAAGGGTATATATATTATTTTTAATAAGGTTTTGAGTCACACTTTAATGTTTTTTTTCATTGTATATAAACTACATAATAACATGTAAAGGATTCATTAACTGTTGAACTTTGTGGATGTTTTTTGGGGGGAAAAGTTACAGTTGTTGACAAATAAATTCCAAAGTATTCATGTACGTTACCAAATATATACTGCATATTTATACTTAAAATAATGAAAACATAATGTAATTATCAGTAATTCTATTTGTGTTTTTCATAATTTTTTCTCCAAATTTGAACCCAGTAATTACCCTCACACTGAGGTCACTGCTGGGGTGCAGTCAGTCATGTGACTCCTCTGATACATATGGGGTGGCCGGCTGATTCTTTTTACCCAATGGCAAGGGACAAGGTTCAGACAGAGGCTCACACTTCCTCCCAAGACCCAACACCCGTCCACCCCAACAAATGTAAAGAGACAACACTGCTAAAGCCTCGTTTATACCAGCGTGGCGCGAGGTTTGTGCACCAGAAAAAGGAAAGTTCAAAGTTCAACAGGGAAAACTGGCCGTTCAGATTCGCCTCTCTACGTCATCATTGAGAGACCACAGCTACAGTCAAATGGCCTTAAATTTTTGGAAGAAAGAAGACTTTTTGCTTTAGGATGTGGGAGAACCTGAGAGATCGCTGTAGAAGCTAAAAAACGGTCTCACATAAAGAATGGCGACCAGCGGGAAAAGGAAGCGGTATGAAATTATTTTGACTTGGAGGTAAGCAACAGTTACGATTACGGTACACAAATGTAATGTTTGGCGTACGTCTGTGTTTATGACTGTTGCCAGGCAGCCTACTTTTCCAGTAATGTTCTTCTGGTAACACTTGTTGACGACAGACTATTTTACGTTTGTACTCTGTCTGGCATTGGAGCTCACTACCATCATCCTACAGTGTCTTGCGCTAGTATAAACATGATCTCTGTAAACGGGTATCTGCACATGTATGCAGAAATGGTGGGCGACAAGATAAGATTTTAATATCATGTGCATGCTGGTTTTCATGGGGCTCAGAAGTGGAGCAGGTCATCGACTGGCCTTTCGAGTCCACAAGTCGAAGTATCCTTGGGCAAGGTACTGAACACCAAATTGCTCCCGATTGCTGTTCCATTGGTGTATAAGAGTGTGTGAATTGTTATTGAGTAGCAGGTGGAATGTGTGGTAGCCTCAGCCACCAGTGTGTGAATGGGTGCAAAAGCGCTTTGAGTGGTTGGAAGTGTAGAAAGGCGCTATACAAGGGCAGTCCATTTACCATTTGTAGTTCATTTGTAATTATGGGTAGCCAATTGGATTCATTTGCCCGGCTACCCACTCCTCATGTGTTTAATCATTTCATCATTATATATCATAATTATTATTTACCATGGGTCCAGGTTCGCACTCCAGTTCCTGAGGAAAATACCTGGCTCTGTTTGGCTTCCTAAATGTTTGGCTTTCTTCACCTGCCACTTATTTCCCTCCACTTCACGCTGGGCAGGTTGTGCACAACCAGTTTATGTGATCTCTCGGGCTGAGTGCAGCTTCCCACAACACGAGTGAACCAACATTGTTTTGACTTGAGCTGAAAAGTGGCTGACAGCTGAACAGTACTGCATCATGGGGCTGACTCTCAGTGGGATCGGCAGTGCGAGCAGCCCTTTTCACAATACAGAAGTAATTTGATTTGATTCGGCGGTTATATCAAAATCTTATTTAATGCACCTTTAAAGACCCTTCAAATGTTGGTTATAACCTCTCGCTTTGTGCGGCACGTTGTATTGATTTGCTCTATTGTGTGTAGTCTTTTCAACAGACCATAAATAAGTGCCTGTGAAAAGCTGCAAATCCAAACGAATGGCATGTAGTGTGAGAGGAGAGCCATTAAGCCACAGGTTGACTCATGAACCGAGGTGTAATAGTTTCCTGCAGAAATGAGACGTTTTGTCAGAAGGAGGCTGCAGAAGTGGAGAACTTAAAAAGGACTGCAGAATGTGGGAGATCTGAAAATGGGCTCTGTGGGGAGTAAAAGATGGGTGGTATGTGGCAGGGTTAGGGAGGGAGGGAGGAGGTGTTGAGTTGTAATGGGGCAGGAGCCAGATGCTCCAGTTTCCTTGACAGAAATGGAGGTCAAGTGCAGCTTTATGTGAAGGCAACACAGGGAGAAAGGCATAGACATAAAGAGAAAGATGGAGGGGAGGGAGGTAGCATGATGACTTTAACTAGCGGTAAGGGACACAGCATTTGAGCTCACAGCGTAGAAAGCCCGATCCCTCTAACTACAGCAAATAAGGAGAGGGGAAGACAGCAAAGAGGAGCACACAGTGTGGTGTCTCCTTCCAGGATGGATGGAGGAGGATAAAAGGCTTTATGAGGAGACTAAGAACATTAATAGGTGTAAGTGATAGGGAGGGATAAAAATAAAAACATATGTTAACTTTGCAGGGAGGACAGATGGTAATGTGGTGGCTTGAGCTTATGAAGAGCACTAATGGATAGAGAGAGTGTGCGGGGAGAACACATGATGATCTCAAATAGTACATCTGGGAGTGCAGGCCTCACCTATTTAAGGGGAAAAGGAAGGATAAATATATATTAGGAATACAACTATTAGGCTGGGGATTCCGCATGAAAAATAGCCTTTGTGTGCGAGCATTTCAAATCGCACTGGGTATCCTCTGGGCCCAGGTAATGATTTTCTTCGTGCAGAATATGCAGCGGGCTAATGTGAAAAAATATACATCACACAAACCTGCACCATGTGTTTGTTGCGAGCGCTCCTGAGGAAAAGTTGCAACGGGACAGATTTAGATTTTTTTGTTCAGAGGCGAAAGGGAATAATAGACAGCTGTAGGGAGGATTGAGAATTGAACTGATGCAGCCGGTATAACTGCCAAACAGAACTAGGCACACACCACAATGAACAAACAACAGACTTCAGAGTCAATAAACCCGACATCATCGCGAGCCAAGGTCCACAAGCATGCCGGCTACAACTGTAGCAAGCAGGAGAGACGAGTGTAAACATGTTAACATACAGTACACAGAAGCTAATTGAAAAATACTCTGATTCTGGAGAGTATGAGTCACATTTAAAGGAGCTTTATGCGATATTCAGAGCGTATTTATGATTCAGGGGTTGTCTCCACATGGCTCTCAACATGGCTGAGGTGGCAGCTAGCAGCTAACGGTGTTAACAATGCAACCAGTGCTAACAACGGCAGCAGTGCTGACAGAGCTAATGGTATTAACCAGGGTGGAACCGGGGGGTGGGCTCGACACTGCCCTGATATAGCTGGTAACTGCTGTATGAGAGCAGTGCAGAGCAGCAGCAATTGGCGAGTCAGTGGGACACAAACATGGGACCCACAAACAACAACCCACAGTGAAGCTTGTATTACAATGCACACACAAGGAGGGTGACTTTCTTGCTTTCTTGGATAGGCACAGGCCAAGGGGTCAAATTCAGTTCTTTCTTTCCAGAAATCATGACCCAATTACTCAAGATAATTCACAGACCTTGTTGTGAGCATGGATGTATTAAGACAGTGGTTCCTAACCTTTTTCTTGAGGGACCCATATTTCAACCATTGTAGACTTTTACACGTTACCCATGCCCGTATCCTCACGATACATATTTAAAAAAATGTCTATACTTATTTAATTAATGAATAAGCTTTTAATATAACCCTTAAATGTATTTGTTTTTTACACATAAATAAATCAAATTTTGACACATGACACATTAAAATTATGACACTACTTTAAATTAAAAGGGCTTTGCATCCCCCCATGACTCTTTGGCGCCCCCCTAAGGAGGTCGCACCCACCATTTGGGAAGCACTGTATTAAGAGACCTGAGCCCTTTTTAGACAGGAATTGTGCAAATTTGCAGGAAAGCCCAATCAGTCTTCTTTCAGCATTGGCAGTATAAAAACAAAATTGGGGAGTGCAGCAAAATGCCGCCTACCTACTTTTGTTTATACAGAATGCGCCTTTTTCGGGGCAGTGGGGGGCATGAGCAAGTAACAAAACATGTAGCTCAGCGTGTGACGTAAACAGTGACGTGGGAGGGAAGCCACGGTTAGTCAGGCGGTGATTCTCTCGTAAGTCATGCCGTTCTTCACCGTCCCCGTCATTTGACGGTTAATGGCCTCTTCGTTTGCGAGGGCAAGGAGGGCGTGCAATTCCTTGTCTCCTCAGTTGCTCATCTTTATAGTGTCTGTCAGGTTTGTGTTTCCCTCTTGCTACTAGCTGCTCACTAATTCCTGCTATCAGCTGTTTCCTGTTTATCCACCGCCAGTGGCTCGCACATGCGGTGTCATCAACAGCTCCTCCCACAAGTCATCAACAGCCCCTCCCGTTGTGGAAGGGCGCCTCGGTCTGTTTAAACTAAAAAGGTTCCGCCAATATGTTTACCCTACGAGGCTGAAAATTGGGCACCTCGGATCAACTCGCCAATCCGGCTCTGTGTGTCTAAACGCTCACAGCTACAAAATAGTTCATCATAGTTCTGAAATAGTGTGAAATACCTCCACACGGCAGATTCTCTCCTTCGCTCCATGACATATGACGTAGCTGGCGTCACAATAGATTTAAAGGGAAAGGATCACCTCAGGTATAGGTTGCATTTTCCGATACCCGATCCATCTGTTTTGATGATATCAGGGCCGATATTTGATCCAGATATCGGATCGGTGCATCCCTAGTTTGGCCACTAAGAAAATTGGCTCCAAAGCTGGTTGTGAGCAGTTTCATGTAGGAACTACTACACCCACCAACCAGATCACCACCCAGAAGGAAGTGTGCATCTGCTGTTGTATAGTATAGAGAGAACTGGACCCAAAAGTGTGACTTAGACAGCTGTTCAGTTTAAAGTAGATTTACTTTCAAAAAAGCCAGAAGGGGTGTCTTGGGTTGATCCAGGGCACAAACAGGGCAGGCAGGCTGTGCAGGGCTGGAAACAAGCTGGCAGGCTGGAGTGGAGGGCAAACGGGTGACCGGTGAGTGTGGATCACAAGGTAGACTGAACAATCTGTACTGCTGGGGTTGATGATTAGTGGATAGCTTTCAGGTGAGCAGGCAGATTGGCAGCAGGACTGATGAGAGCCACGCCCAGACACACAGACACAGAGAGAGACAAACAAGAGGCACAAGAAACAAAGGGGAGGGAGGGAAACAGCTGACACATGTATTTTTGATTTGGGGTTGAACTGTCCCTTTAATGCTCTCGTGAGTATTTCTGGCAGCGAGACAGCATCTGTGAGATTGAATCAAAATAAACTCCAGAGCCCATGTTTATTATAATACACAAACATGTCACCCAGAGCACTGGTGTGGCTCACTGATGTGTTTTTAATAGTTTTAATCTGTGTGCTCTGAGGGAGAGTGCGCAGGAGATGGCTCTCCGTTAAAGGAGAGAGCCAGGGGAGGGAGGGAGGAGGAGTTCATTGTCCACAGGCTGCACCACCTCCCTCTGATCTGAGTGCCTCAAGAAACAGGACATGGAAATTTCTAATTCTGCCAAGGTGTGTGTGTTTGTGGGTGTCCGTGAGCAAGAGAGAGGCCGCGATGTGAGACTGCATATAAGGAGGTTTATAAAAAAAAGAGAGAGAGCTACTCTGAACTCCCCTGAGGTGCGGTTTGTGTATGTGCGCGTACACAAATGTATGTGACCTGCATACAAATCTGTGTCTGGTAACCCATCTGCCCGCGTGCTTAATATTCCGTCATGAGTGCCAGCCTGTCTCCGTCTGTTGACCAGTGTTGAGGGGCTGCAAGGATGTAACATGGAGGCCTTCAGGCATCTACTACAAAATATTGTTCTGCTCAGGAGGTAGGCCTGAGGCGGTTAAATCAAGCATCATCATAGGCTCTTTATTCCCATTCATTCTCCGTGCACTGGACTTAAGAGCTCTCTGCTGTAACAGGCGGCATCAGCGCTTGTGGAAACAGGGTTGCAATCAGCTATCATGTTACTCATTTATTTAGGGTTTTAGCCTCATAGACATATGTAAGGTCACAACAACAGTCTGTTATGATATTCAGAACAGATTAGGGGAGACCAGGGATGGTTGTGAAAGTTTCTTAATTTCTCTTTGTATCTTGGAGCTCTTTGAAGCCAGTGTTTTCAAAATGCGATACTACATGTGTCTGCTTTAAAAAGGGGTAGCTGTTCTGTCTGTAACACAAGCATAGTTTGGTGAGGGAAATGTTACAATTCACTCCATAGTCTGGGTTAGTTGTAACATAGCCTGGGGTGAAATGTTACGTTATGAGAAAAACTGAAAGAAACAGTGTGTAAATGTGTGGAGATTTAGCGGCATCTAGTGGTGAGGATTGCAGATTGCACCCAGCTGAAACTTCTCCCAATTAGGATTCCTTCAGTAGTCATTGTTCAGGAGGTTTTTACCAGGAGCTGAATTATCCACAGAGGTCTCTTCCTCTCCAAAACAAACTGACCAGGTGATTAAAACTGATAAAAACGCTGAAAAAAGCAGTTTCACATGACAAATAACTGTTTCTTCTCAGCTGTTTGGCACGTCACAATCAGGCTGCTCACCCAGTGCCTAATAAGTGTACTCACCTTATTTCTGATCCAGATTATCCGCAGAGATCTCCTACTCTATAAACCGACCAGGGGTCTCATTTACAAAACAAGACCTGAAAGAGGCGAACGCCACTTCCCACAGAAAATTTGTGATCAATAAAAACAGATACGATGGGAGAAACTTTGACCCATGCACTTTGGAGACGTGACATTGGCAACGCAGACGGTGAGGTGGCAGCCTGATTGTGTAAAGTGTCGCCATTTTTGGCTTTTATCTGTACACACATTTTTAGTATGGCTCCTACGCACTGTTTTATAAATGAGACTCCAGGTGATTTAAACTGAAAAAAGCAGTTTTGCGTTACAAATCAGTGTTTCTCTGATGCTGTTTGGCATGTTAGAGACAGCCGTTAGCCTAGCACCTGCTAACGTGTGCTCACCTTTTTTCTCTGATAACTTAAGATCCAGATGTTCAGGAGGTTTTTACCAAGAGCTGAATTATCCGTAGAGGTCTCTTCCTCTCTAAAGCAAATGGACCTGATGATTAAACCGGTAAAAACACATTTTAAAGCAGCTTCACGTTACAAATGAGTGTCTCTTGGACATTATTTGGCACGTCGGACATGGCTGTGACAACCCAAACTTTCAAGAGCATTTAACTGTGAGCCGTATTCTCTGTAGAGGTCTTTTCCGCTTCAAAACAAACAGACCCAGTGATTTAAGTTTCACATTTCACATTTTTCAGATGCTGCTTGTCACCAAGGGGCTTCTAGGTATTCCTTGAAAATGTGAAAACACAAATGGCTCTATCTAAAGCCAGTGTTTGGTTTGTCTGTTTTTGCCTACTGTAGAAACATGGCGATGCTACATGGCGATCTCCGTGGATGAGGACCTGCACCCTATGTAGATATAAACGGCTCAATACAAGGTAACGTAAACACGACGATCCGTATTTTCAAGAGATTATACACTAATGAATACATACTTATTATATTATATTATATTCCATTTCTGCTAATATATCCCCCTAAACCCTACACACACACATTTTTTACCATAATTAGGACGTGTGTGTGTCTGTGTTTGTCTCTTCAGTGTGTTTGTCCTGCACTCTTGTGTGTGTGTTTGCCTAGTTGGCTGTCAGTGTGTTTGTGCTCGTCTGACGGAGAACCTGAAAGTGTTACAACTCTCTCATGTTCCCACCACCCCCAGTCTCCCCTAATGGTGCATCTGTGTGCATCATCTGCGTGTGTTTATTAAGAGGCGAAACATTTGGATTCAAACAAGCAACGCACGCCGAATCAAACATTTTCCAGCAATACTCTCTAATTCAATAACCCAGCTTGAACTCAGATCCTGGTGACACTGAACCAAAACAGCAATTGAATCCCCTTTTTTCCCTCACATCCCTCTCGCTTCCCCCCGCTACTTGAAAAACTGAAGCACATATCTCGGTGTCATTTACCGCTTTCCGTCTCTTTACCCCCAGCTGCGATACGCTCCCAGAGAAGACTGCTTTCCTTGCATTTTGATGTGCTCCTCCGTCACATAATTGGGGGTTTTCTGAGAGCTCTGGCTTTAAAGGTTTGTCCCCTGTTATCAGCGCTAATGAGAAAATGAGTAGCGTTAGGCTGATATGTTCCAGAGCAGCACTGGGAGTTTATTTTGTGCTGTCTGTAAATAACACACAACAGAGTCCGATTTGTACCTTAATAAAGATAAGTGTTTTCTGTCTGCTCTTTTCATCTTTTGTCCTCTGTAGAGTAAAATGCATTTGAGGGGAAGTATTTTACTGTGTTTCTTTTTAAGACACACATTTTGTCATGTGCCTTTACAACACTGTTAAACAATTTTGTCTTTTAAGGAGATTCCCTGAGTTATTTACTCTGGCAGCAAACTGAGCAAGCAGCCCAGCCGTCTATCAGTCGCCTCCTTCTGTCCAAAAATACTCCGACGCTTTGACTGACGACGGAACAAGATGTTCCCATCTTTCGCCATTTTAAACTCTCAATACATAATTACATGGATTGTCACCAATTTATCCAAGCTTTCATCTTTTCCCTCTTTCACCCCGTCAGCTGTTTTTTTTTTTTTTTTTTTTGCCTTGACAGGGCAGCTGGTTGCATTGTATCATCTCAACGTCTCGGCTCGCTGCATGTACAAACCTTTTTTGGCAACTACAAGCAGCCCAGCCAGCCAAGAGAGGCTTTTGTCGACTCCTTCCCAGTCTGTATTAATATTTACCAGGCTAGGAAACAGAGGCAGATGTCAACCATGAGGCGATTCCTCCGTGTTGCGCGGTGGTGAGCCCGCTCTTGTTCTGGATTAAAGCGTAATCCAAGCATCAGATTTGTGGTGGTAAAACATTTTGTACAATTGCGAGGAGGAGGGGGGGGGGGGGACTCCCCACGTCTTTGGCTCCTGCAGAAGTGGAGAATTCCTCGATAGCCGAGATGAATGTTTCAGTAATGCAATAAGAAGAAGACATTAACCAGAACGTTTGTTATTTTTATGCGATCTCATTTGACCCCTATACATATGGAAGATGAGCAGTTTAGTCAAAGTGCACGGCATTTTGGCACTTAACTGGAACACACTGCGTTTGTACACATAATCAAACAAGCAAAAAGACAACCCACACACTGATGGAAGAACAGCAGGGATTATAACCCAGTGGCCAGTTGTATGTTCCTGCAAACCACAGATATTTTACTCTTGTACATTTCATACGAATCACATCAGTGTTTCTAAAGTGACGTAGTGTATGAGCTGACTTGGTTACCTGGAGGTGAAGGAGATCGTGGATAGTGTGTCACTTAAGCCTAGTTCACATTACACGATTTTCATCCTGATTCTGCGTCGCAGAGACTATCGTAATCTTTTGAGTGTTCATACCTTGCGGCGTGTGTTTCTGTCATTGGGAGTCTCGCCAACTGCGTTACGACCTGTGTGTGCACACCACAAGATTTCTCCACCGAGCCCTCGCTGACAGAGCCCCAGATAAGGCGGTGACGTCACCAAACTTGGGTCCAAACACAACGCGCTCCCTGTGATCCTGTGGACGCCGCCATTGTTGTTGTTGCTTGCCGGCTCGTCAGTGTTGCCAGATCTTGGGAGAGAAACAAGCAACCAGGGCTATGGAAACAAGCCCAAAAGAAGCGACCATCATGCGTTTAAATAACTTATTAGACGGATATATATAGAGAAAGGTGTCGTTTAGAGAGCAAGCCCAAATAAGCAACTCCACTTTAGAAACAAGCCCAAAAAAACCCCGCAACTCACGACTACCAGTATTTGTAAGTGACTTTACAAAAAACAAGCCCAAAGTCACGGCTAATAAGCGGACCTGGCAACCCTGCGGCTTGTCCTCCTCACATTTCTTCCGTCCTCCTGTGTGCTGACGTGGGACGTATCCCGCCTCTCATTGGCTGATGCTCTTTGTCAGTCGTGTCACACCTCTCCAGTTTTCTAGCATTCTAGGGCCACTTGCTCGTAGGCTTGTTCACACATGGGGACTCGTCGTGGCAGACTATCTGCCGACTCACCTCCGACCCAAGGTGGCAAAATCGCGGTGAAAATCGCGTAATGTGAACTTTAAGTGAGACGCCTGCCAAGCTGCAGACGACTGTTCAAGAGCAACAAAACTTGTCGTGTTTTAGCGTCCCGTCGCTGTTTTTCTAGTGGCTTTTAGGCACCAAACGTGGGTGTTTTTTTTCTTTTACCGAGACATAGCTGAGTTTCCTGCCGAGATAGTGCCATGAAAAGCAGGTATTTTAAGCTTAACACAATCAAGTGGTTGTGTGTGTGTAACCACACATTCGGTACAATGGACAACCAAGAAGTGCACAGTGCGAATGTTTCAGTCCTTGACTTTCATCCGTGCTCAAAGCCTGAAATGTTTGCTGCTGTATGATAAATGATACAAACTCAAACTTAAAAGGCATTCCTTAATACAACTGATAAGAAGAGTCCAAAGTCTTTTCTGTCCTTCACTATACACACAAACAGTCCATGTGAGCACTGACTGCAATATTAAGCCTAATATCTAATATCAGAACATCAAAACATGACACACATCTTTGAGACAGCATCTCCATTGTGGTCAGGATGCTGTGCAACACTGTGTTTCATTTGTCTGGGGGACTGTATGACAGCCAGTGAGACTGTATGAATCGATACACACTCTCGTGTACACACATGCTGCAATACTCTGTGTGTTAAATGTGGTACAAGACTGTGTGAAGATAAAATGGCACTAAACTGCATTAAAACCCAACCTGGTGATTGAGTCTGGATTTCAGCACCGGACAGCTCCTGAGTGGCGTTCAATGCATTGAGTCTGTTGAGTGTTTAAACCCACAAGAACAGGGTAAACCAAGGTATTGCGCTTTCATAAATTCTGACCTTAAAGTCCAGTTCAGACCAAAGATTTGCGCCGAGATGAGTTGAAACAGGCAACTACTTGCAATGCTCCGTTCTGCAACGTTGAAAAAACCTGCCGGTTCACACCAATGCAACTAGATGAGGTGGTGTATCATCTCTATGCAACAACTCTGTACTTCTGTTCTGTTTGCAGCTTTTCAGGCTTGTTTTGTGTCTGAATATAATGTATTATTTAATTTATTATATAATGGGAATGTGTGTGGGCGGAGCATAAGCACATACAACTAGCAGCAGCAGCAGCGACCCAACGGTGGGGATGGAGCACCTGCCACAGCAAGCGACACGCCGTCTGCGGTCATTTTGACTTGACCAGCGGACTTCACTACAAGTCAACTAGCTGTAGAAACAGGTGACAATCTTTACGTACTAAAACCAGCCACTAGTGATTTGACCAGCTGACACCATCAGCAGTCATGTCACACCGCTGCAACTTCTCTCTGCAAAGTTTTGCTGAACACTTTTGTCTCGTTGCAAATCTTTGGTCTGAACTGGGGTTTAGTCTCGTGTAGGCTGTAAGTCAAGCTCCAAAACATGCTGCATCCTACATTTCCCATAGTGCATTCCCATGATACATTCCCATCGGAGTCTTCATTCGACCCTCATGCCTTTTAAATGTCCACTTTTTTCAAACGCCAGACTTTAAGTTGGTGATGCCTGCGTTCTATTAAAGGTTCTGAGCATTTATACAGCAGCAAACCACTATTGTGAGGATATGATGGAGTAATGGCACCCTGAGCAGAGACTAAAAGTCATGCTACCTCTTTATGTTTCTGCAATCTGAGCTTCTCTGTTGTTTGTCGTTGTAAGCTGGTCCGGCTGCACATGTGTATCCCGCTGGCTAGCTCATTGCTGCAGCTTTGCACTACGCTCATATGGAGGTTACAGCTGATATCGGAACGGCAGTGTCGCAGAAGCTTAGCACCCACCCTCTGGTTCCCTCCCCTGGTTAACACCGTTAGATCTGTTAGCACTGTTGCCATGGTTTAGCACTGTCTATGGAGCCAGCTCAGCCACTTTCATGTTGAGAACCGTGTTCAGACAGCTCAGGTTTTTACACAGAGCTCCTTCAAAAATGCTGGTATCCCAAGCTAAGATAACCCTAATGACATCATCAGGATTATCTATAGTTTAACCACACTGAAATATTGACTTACTGGTTGTATTTAGAGGCTGGTTGGAAACTGCAGCCCTGTTTGTGTTTTTATCCTGAGACATATAAAGGCTACAGAGGAGATGTGATGTTGAAATGCACACTGCTCAGTGCTTAATGCCACTGGAGGTTTGAAATCGTGTTCAGCTTGTGAGAAGCTACTGAAAACCGCCTGTTACAATATTTTCACCCACAACTATACAAAATTAAAAAGGGAAGAAGCAGATGACACCCCGCCCAATTCTGCTGGGATTTCCCCACAACAAAGAGCTTCCAAAACTTTCTACATGGAATTCCTCGGAGGGGGGCGAAGACGGATGCAGCTCTTTTCCAGTCAGATGCTAATTTGGGCTTACACTGATTAAGCTGTCCATCGTACCGCCAGGAGACCTCTGCGTATGTGTGATCCACTGTGTGACTGAGCGTATGTGAGCAGAATCGCTAAAGCTTGAGGGGACACCGTCAGCAGTGGCAGCGATTCGCAGGGAGGACGACATGACAGAGCTGCGGAGAGCCAGTGACAGGGCGGGATTACAGATGGGAGAGAGGGATCCTCCCTGTTCTGTCAACAATTAACAAGCAGATAACTGCAAGACAAGCTCAGCGATTCTGCCACCGGTGCGGTCCTCAGGTGCACGCAGGGAAAGCAGCAAATTGAATGCAGGATTGAAAATAGGATTGAGTAATGAGACATGATGAGGCTGTGTTTTTGACTCCTGTCAGCACATCTTGTTTTCTCATATTAATGAAGGGAAAACAACTCACAAACTGATACTGTAGCATCTTATTAAGAATGCCGAAGAATGGCAGCTGCTTTGAAATCCTGTCATGGAAAATAATCATTTCTTCTCCACATGATGACAAAATACCAGACATGATTCAGACGATTAATTGCACCACACGATGGAACTAAAATCTGACAAAAAAAACAAAGCACAGTACTGTTAAATAAATTTCCACACCCCATAAAACAATGTTTCATGATAACATATGCTACCTTTTGGCAGTTTGGCCTCTCACAGTGGCTAATAATCTCCATATCAAGTGTGAGCCCTGCAGGTCTGAGGTTGTGAACTCGCACTAAGCTGACAAGAGCAGCTTTTGACCCTCAACCCCCCGAACCAGCGACCAGGCGGATCATGTCCGACGGGAGACAGTGGCCTGACAATGATCCCTCGCCCCAGGCTCTGTGCTGTCACAACATACGCACCAACACATTATGTTTACTTGAGTTCCTCATGAGCAAGTTTCACCGCACGAGATTCGTTTTTTTTCCCTCTTACTTTTCTAATTCAGTCTGGTTTGGTTTAGCAGACACTAATTTCCACTACTGTACATGTAAATATACAAGCTAACAGAATTGATTATATACACAAGAACATCTAAAAACACAATTAAGTGTGAAGTTAACAACTTTATTAAAGATCCAGTGTGTGGGATTTAAGAGTAGAAATTTAGTATGATATTATAATTACGTTTTCTTGATTGTATACTCACCTGAAAATAAGATTCATTGTGTGTTACCTTAAAATGAGCTGTTTATATGAACCTAGGAAGTGGGTTCTCATCCACAGAGTCTGTCATGTTTCTACGGTAGCCCCAGATGGACAAACACTGGCTCTAGATAGGGCCATTTGCGTTTTCGTCTCGTCCCCTCTGCAACGAGCCAAACAGTGTCAGAAAAGCACAGATTTTTGTCTTGACACTGCTTCAATCAGTGTTTTTAGAGGTGTAAATCCCAGGGTCTGTTAGTTTTGGAGAAGAAGAGACCTCTGTTGATAATTCGGCTCCTGGTAAAAACCTCCTGAACATCCGGAGCTTAAGTTACCAGAGCAAAAAGGTGAGCACACATTAGCAGGTTCTGGGCTAGTGGCTCGTCCGTTTGTTTCGGAGAGGATAATTCAGCTCCCAGTCAAAACCTCCTGAGCAATAAACACTGACAGAACCCTAACCAGCAGCTCACGCTTGTCACATGACATAAGTTTCAGCTGGCTGCAATTTGCAGTCCTCACCACTAGATGCCACCAAATCCCACCCACTGCTCCTTTAAAGGAATAATTTGACATTTTGGGAAATATGCTTATCAGCTTTCTGGCAGCAAATTGGATGAGAAGATCAGTACTGCTCTCATATCTGTTTATTAAGTACAAGACTGCAGCTAGCAGTTAGCTTAGCTTAGCACAAAGGGGAGACCAGCTAGTGTAGGTCTGTCAAAGGTAACAATCCACCTGCCAGCAGCTCCAAAACTCACTGATTAAAATGTTAATATAGGCCGAAAAAATGCAGAATCAAAACATTCTAGAGATGGTGGGGGTACTGACTTAATCTCATGTAATTTTTCACCCTTTGCTTTGGATTTGTAACACTTACATCTATGCTGTGTTTCACTTTATTGTTGAGCTTTCAGTCTATTTGACCTTCATCAAAGCATACATTAGGCAGCAATGGACAGGCAGGTAAAAGTAACCAATCTCAGTCTTATCATTTTCAGTATGCAACACACCCTGATATCTGCCCTTCACCTCAAAACAATATGTCAAAATATGTGTTTATTATAAAACTAGAGCCTTCAGGTTTTTAAATACAAAAATGTCATAGGCAGAAACATTTTTCAAAGAAAGTTACTTTTACTTAAGATAATATATGATGGTGTTTTGGCACAGTTCAGGCCATTACACTAATTAAAAACTAAAATGTGTAAAGTGAGCAGTAAAATGCATTTTTCATGATAATGTGTGACAAAGTATACAAAAATAAATGGTGTTTATCTCTTTAATACTTTTGGAGATAAATCATAAATACAATTTTAACCCAATTATGAGGCTCCTATGAGGTTCAGTATTTAAAAATGTATCTCCTCTTTCCGTGTTTAAACTAGACACTCCGCCACTTTTAAAGATTTTACAGTTTTTTGAAATTCTTTTTTCAAGTTCTTCTCATTCCCATCCTCTCCATTCATTGTCTATGTAATTTCATACAGCTTATAAGATACAAACAACATTCCAACGTCAATACCTGTTTTAAATGTAATGTTTTTGGACTGTAAAAAGTAGAGTTGTCCAGTACTACTAGTACTACCAGTCACAGGCAGGTGCCCAAAGTATCAGGGGTCCCCTCTGGCCTTTACCTGCAAAATGTCACTCAAATCAACACATACCTTCCAGGAAGAGGCTCAAAATGACCATAAAAAGATACACACACAAAAATGATGCAAAGGAACAGCAAAGAGACACAACTTAACAACAGAAAAGGGGCAAAACCACAAAGACATACAACTCTGATTGTAAAAAATGTGTGACATTGTGTAAAACATAAATATGTGCTGCAGGCATCGAATTCAAATTGAATCAGGGTTGGAAAATGAACACAAAGAGACACAAAACGACTACAAGGTGACACAAAATTACCACAGGGACACAAAGATTTGTAATGATTATACAGACACGTCAAAAAAGAAAAAAAAAGAGAGGAAAAACCACCACAAAGTCTGAGTGTCTTGCTCCTATGTAGACGAGGTGGAGGGGCCTTTTGCATATCCATGCCCAGGGGCCCACTGTCTCATAATACGCCTGTCTGTGTGTGCCCCCCACCCTGTAAATTATGCTCCTGCAACAATGGTGTGAGACATGACCAAACACCTACTGTGCTAGTTAGATGTCATGTGTTTCCCCCCTCACACTCCTACATCCTGTCCAGTAACACCACAGAGACGTGTCTCCTATTTGTGCAGCAGCGGTTAGACATCTTGAGAAGCTCTCTCTCTCTTTACACTCCCATGTACATCAACCACCATAACCACCAACGCAAACCAACAGCTCAGACCGTGCAACAGTTCCCAGCACTCCATGTCTCCTTCCCGCTACAGACATGAGCAAAAAAATAATCCATTTAGCCACACTGGAGTAAATAAACTTGAGCCAATACAAGTGCAGCTAATCAATATAATAGCCTTCAGGTGCAGCTCAAAATGAGTCTGAGCGATGAGGAATGCAGAGTGGATTGTCTCATTCTGGGAAAACCCATCTTGACAGGGGGATGCACCGGCATGCACTAAATATAACTTGAACATGAGAGTGGAGGTGCTGTCTGCAGCCACATAGGAAGGGAATCTTATTTTGGGGTTGTGAAAGGGAGGTAGATGAAGGTATCCCATAAGGCTTGTGGCTTTATTTTTTAAAAAAAGGTCAGTGAGTTTCAGCTCAGATTTGACTCTGAGTCTCCACATGTGAGTAATGTAGCCTGTAGCACAAATGTTCTCGTGCATTAGACCACAGCACAATCATGGCATAGAAAATCCATTTGTCTGATGAGGAGCAGAGGCAGCTGTTCAGCACAACACAATCGGTGGTCAGTGTCAAATGTGGTGCTGCACAAAAACACAACAACCGTCGACTGCAAAGCTGAAAGTCAGGATGAAATGATGTGACCCCTTCCTCTGAGTCTCACAGTGTGCGCTGTTTTACATTTTTTCTCTCTCCCCCAGCCGCTGGCAGTCCTCTCAGAGCAGCCGTCATGCGTTACTTTTTTTCCCATTAAATGCCAGCCACTGCGTCTGTCTGCACCAAAAACAACTCGCTGCTCACAAGCTCCGACCCAACAGAAAACGGTGTGGACAAGCCGCGCGCACCAGTCTCACATTTTTACTACTACTGTAGCCGCTACATGTCACAGATTTACGCGCGGAGACGTGCACCTTGAGCATCCCCGCGGTCCCCCGACGCATCAATTTGCGCGGCCGAAAAAAGCGGATTTGGGGACCAAAGATGTCGAGCGTCGCAGAGGAATCGATGACATCATGTCTGTGGGGGGAAGATGTAGTTTTGCGAGCCGTGAAAACAGATGCTCGTCTGGCCTCTAGTTGCAGAGTTGGAGTATTTGATGCGGGGAGGGAGAGCGGGTGAATCGAGGCGACCGTGTGCACTGTGATGTGAACGGCGCGCCTGACACACACTCAGACACACACACACAGACTCAGACACATACACACACACACATAAGCTTTCGGCTATTACCTGTCCGTCTTTGAACAAATAGCCCTCTCTTCCCTCCCCACACAAGCGCAATGGCGCACTGTGATGAAATAATCACAGCGGTGCAATTTCTGTGCAGCTGTAGCAGTTTTGGTCTGGACACATTTTGGCTGAGAGCGTGGAAATTATTGCGAGAAGCTCACAGTGTATTGGATATATTGGAAATGCAAATACAGGCATGTGTAGTGGAGACTGTGAGGCGAGCGTAATGGCATCACCACGGTGCTGATTTTCACCCCAGTCATGTACACAACAACGGGTTATACCAGGTGACAGTCAAGAGGAGGTTAGAAGGCTGAGTGAATGGAGAGAGTGAGAGGAGCCGGGAGCTCTGCGCTCTGGAGGCTTTAACTGATTCTTTTTAAAGGCAGAACTTGAAGTTTGTCTTACCTCCACACTTGTCCCAACTGAAAGATGTGAATGATGGTCTGCCAGACCCAGACAGAGAGGCGGCAGCACCTGTCTCTTTGCAGACTGGCTGTAGCTCTATGGCTACTCAGCCCCTCCACGGAGCCCAGTCCGCCCCCAGTGTAATCCTGCACAAACCACCTGAAGCTCAGGATCTGGACCAGAACCGAGGGCACCAGCACGAAGAACAGGGTCAGGCCTGACCACAGGAAGTCCTGCTTGTGGTAATAGTCGATGGCAAGCCACAAATCGGTCCCCACGTCCCAGAAAAAGACCAGCAGTGCCAGGATGATCCACAGGCAGTCCAGCCAGAGGCGCTCCTCCTGCGGTGGCCGCGCCGCATCTCTCTCCTTCCCCTTCCCCTTCCTCCGGAGGTAATGCAGGCAGGCGCTCCGGCAGCCCCAGTAGCACGACGAGGTGTTGCAGCAGTGGCAGATGTGGAATGAGCTGCTGTTCCGATTGTCGTCCTCTCCCGTCCCCACCACCTCGTCCAGGTTGTGCAGCTGGGCGAAACCGGTGACGACCCCGCGACCATCGGATTTCGCTGCCATCTTTCCCTCTGATGTTCCCACCTCCTCCGGCTTCCGGGGTTCGTGACGACACTTCCCTGACACCTGTTTTGCACCCCAAATGTTGGAGCCATCTAAAAGCGGGGTGTCAGCGCGTCGCAGTCGCTCACTCTGTCCCCGGATAGCGCACCAGTGGCGCCACGGACGCAGCACATCTTGTCTTCCTTTCCCCCCCCCCCTCGCTCTTACTGCAGATCTATTCCCACCTGGCAACGAATAATCTAATCTACAAGTTCAAACAATTTAATTTTGAAACTCATGCATCCAACTGTGGTCGGCCAGCTCTGTACCTGTGCATTAATCTCATTCCCCGCTGCGCAGTTGTTTCCCCTCTCTGCAGCTCCCCTCCAGCTGCAAGCTGAGTGCCATGAGCAGACCGTCCCTCCACTGTCCCACCCCGACGTTATTCATCCCCCCACCTCTCCCCTCCTCCTCTCCTCTCCTCTCTCTGTCTCTCGCTCCCCTCTCCTCTCCTCTCCCTCTCTCTCTCACACACACTCACCGTCTCTCCCTCTCAACGTGGTTGCCATCTAGTGTCTCGTTTGAAGCCCCCAAATATGCAGGAGAGGACTGCATGATGTAATGCAACATGCCTCATCACCACCAAAGGAAGTCTTTCCTGTTGTTTGAACACTTGAATCAGTCACAGTGACACAGTGTGGGGTCACTTTTTGTAGGAGGGGAGGCGGAACAGAAACAAAAGCTCTCCCGCTGACGACAAAAAGCATCCCACAACGAGTTCCACAAAGAGTTTATCATGACCTTTGCAGCTAGGGTGTGGGTTTAATTTCAACATTGAGGGGAGCACATGTGAGAGGGAAGATTTTGGGGTCCTGTGCCAGAATTTTTTTTAGCATCAAACACTTAATTTGGGTGAATTTTTATGCGTCAATTTGCGCATTTCCTGCATCCACCCTGAAATTCTATGCTTTTCAGTGTTTGTTTCTGCTTTTCCCATATGTTGCCATTGTGCAATTAAAGACAATAGGCATCTCCACCTGCCTGCGTCAACAAACAATTGGAAGTTAACGCTGGGAGAATACCAATGGCACGACAAAAGAGCAAGCTATAGGCAGCTTCCACACTCCATCCTCCGGGTAAAAGACGTAATTGATCTATAGGTGAATCTATAGATCTCTAGAATGGTTGCTAAGAGACATGTTGGGTTTTCTCTCCTTTCTGCAGCTTTTTCCTTTTTTTTATTTTTTCCACCAGCATTCAAGGCGCTAAGCATGTGCTGAAAAGTGACGCTTTCCCCCCTCCGGTAGCGTGTGCGAGCACAGAGCCGGTGAGTCCAGCTGCAGGCTCAACAACACCGTGATTAGACTGTGCCCACAGAGCTGCCATGCAGGGTCATTATCCAGTGTGAGATTGATTGGATCATGTCCCCCCACCATCCACAGGCAGTTGCATTTTCAGTAGCCTATTATTAGGCTTTAATTAGACAGGACAGATTTTAAGCATGAAAGGGAGAGCGATGGGATTACATGCAGCAAAGGGCAGCAGGCTCGACCGAACCTACGGCAGCTGTAGCAAGGACTGTCTTAGTATATGGGATACCCACTCTAACCACTGAGCTACTGGCCACCCAGGCAGTGGCATTTTTTTGACAGTCTGTGGGTGATACCACACCCGACATATCACACTGTATGTGTCTTGTGTGAAACCAAAAGTCAAACAGTTATTTTAGTAACAACACAGTGTGCTAATAGGTGAAGCATACCTTGCCAGTGATGTCTGTAATATGTAACGTGAGGTTACACTACATTAGTAACAAATATACTAATTTTAAACCAAACCATTACGTTATTTTCTAAACCTAACCAAGGAAGGAATTAAACCTAAAAATAAAGGTTTTTTTAACCCACATTTTAAGGTTATTTGAAAAGAGACTGTATGCATTTAACAAGTGGAAACTATACATTTTGAAACTTTCAACTCAAACTCTCAACTCAAATTTATCTAAAAAGCACGTTTAAAAACAACTCACGTTGACCAAAGTGCTGTACAAAAGGAACAAAGTGCTAAAACGCGTACATAAGAGGCAACATAACTGTCAGGTATACAGCTCACACATTTAGAGACACAACACACACAGGTACGTATCAGGGAAAACCACATCAGGGTGACTCAAACGCTAATGAATAAAAGTAGGTTTTGAGCCTGGACTTTAACGAGTCACTGATGGGGGCAGATCTGATTGGAACAGCAAGACACAAAAGACACAATGCATGAAATGAGCGCAAATTGACATGCCATCACTGAGCATCCAAAAGTGACACAGGAGGGGTACCCAAGTGGTTACCAAGTGCCCAAAACTGCAGTTCCTTGAATGGCCACTTGAGGCTGGCGTCAGAAGTGAGTCAATCCCCATTGGCTCTCATATTAAACTGCTCAACTTTACAGCAGAAATTAATATGTTTACAGCCTGGTATGGAACACGATTTTGGTCTCTCTAGCTAAGTTCCTCCTTTATGACAACTGTACAAGGGTCAATTTTTATATAACTCAGCTGTTTAGATTTTATTAAGGCTTAAAGTTATGCATAGTTAAGGGCAGGCTGCTTTGAGAGACAGGCTGCCTGCCAATAGAGTCATCGTCCTCTCAGTCAGATCCACCCATCACTCCTCCACAGTGGCAGTCTCTTGCCAAATATTTTCACTTCTGGATCCAAAAAACCAAGATAGCAATGGCTGAAATGCTGAACTCAAGGCTTCCATAAACCAGTGGGTGACGTCACGGTAGCTACATCCATTATGGGGATACCTATGGCGTCACAGTCGGTATTTGATGAGCTGGGAGTGGGAATGTGTTGTAGACTCAGGCTCCCCTTCACTGTCTTACTTGATGACATCACAAGTTCATGACTTAATTCTCTGGTGTCTGGCTTTGAGAGAGAGCGGTTCATGTCCACAAGTATTTATTGAACTTTTCTGGGCCATGGAAATAACATATTGGAATTCTAAATATAGGCGGTGTTCCCAATTAATTTGACCCCTGAGGGGCAATTTGAGGCAAGCTGGTTAGCAAACACACAAACAACTCACACTCAGCTCACACACACATAAAATCTACAAACATATGAGAGTGTAAAAGATCAAAAGAGAGTGAAAAAACACAGACACAAGATCATTTATCAGTCAATACACAGAGTGAACTGACCATCACCTTATGGCCTCTTGATTAAACCAAACTTCATTTCTGCTTTTGTCAAACTTGAATTTGTCCTCACTCAGAGCACACACACACACCACACACACACATCAGACCATATATATGATGCCGTTGAACTATAAACTGGGAGTGTTTTCATATTCATCTGAAAAGAATTTAACACAAGAGGTGATAATTAAATAGTAAATCAATGGACTGCTCTTGTATAGCGCATTTCTAGTCTTCCGATTACTCAAAGCGCTTTTAGACCACGTCACATTCACCCATTCACACACTGGTGGCCGAGGCTGCCATACATGGTGCCACCTGCTACTCAGTAACCATTCACAAACACTCACATGTAGATGAAACGGCCATCAGGAGCAATTTGGGGTCCAATATCTTGCCCAAGGATGTTTCGACACGCGGACGACCCACTCCACCTCTGAGCCACAGTCGGCAGGGCTGTTTTTTTTAACCCATATTTAACCAAGTAAGTACCGTTGCGATCAACAATCTCTTTTACAAGGGACAGCAGCACAGAAAAAGTTACCAATTAAACCAACCGAAACCAATTGCCAGAAAAAAATGTTGGCATTGTTTGTTTCTCCAAACATTTCAATGACACTGTGGTTAACATGTGGTTGGTTTTAGGCACAATTCCACTTGGTTATGTTGGGGAAAAAAACATGTTTTGGCTGAAAATACCCAGTGTTGTTGGCACTATCTTGGCAGGAATCACAGCGATGTCTTGGTAAAAAAAACCAACTGCTTTTCCTGGCACTGTCCCCGCTGAAAAAAAAAGTGAGGGATTGCTAAAAACACCCACATTAGAGGCTGAAAATCAACTGGAAACACAGCAATGACTTGTTAAATCACACATGGTTTTGTTGTTTGTTGGTCTTGGATGGTGGTCTGCAGCTTGGCAGGCACCTCGTCTAGATGACGCCATCCAACATCTCATCCACCTCCTAATAAAGTCAGCTCATAGACTACGTCACTACATCACCAAATCTATAATTATGAGAATATATTTTGTATCAAAAATCTGCAGATGAGTGTTAAAACAGCCTTCCAGTGAAGCTCAAGTATCCCAAGTGGAGTAACATTAGGCATTTTTGAGTGGAGGCAGACTTTAATATTATCATCATGTTCACCTCTGCTGGTCTCGTGACTAATGACAAATCACACTGGAGCAAAATGTCAATGCATTACAGAGAGGAAAAGCATGACCAGTCTGCAGGTTTTTCTCTCTCTGTGTGCACTGCCAGGGTAAAAGACACCACTGGACCAGTGAGAAGGAGCCCAGAGCTACATTAACTCACTTAATTATTTCTGATTGGGTTCATTGGACCAGGTCTTCTCTGGTTTCACACCAAAACACCCATATGTTTTCTCCCAGCCATTATGGGATACCTTACATTACAAAGAATAACACTCTTTGTGTGTCATTTATATGATAATAAATCAAGTTTTTCTTTTTAGTTATTGTTAAAAGCTATTTCAGAAATGAGCAGCCTAGTCGCCAGAATAAAATGTTGGCATTGTATGTTTCTGCAAACCATACATGTGTTGCTTTTGTACATTTTATAGGTGTCATATCAATAATTCTAAAGGAGGAGGGGATGGTGGATGTGCGTGAGATCATCAAACCAGGAATGTTTTAAAAATATGTCAGGACGTTTCCAGCCATGTTTGAGGCGATCAAACCAGGAATGTTTTAAAAAATATGTCAGGACGTTTCCAGCCGAGTTTGAGGCGATCAAACCAGGAATGTTTTAAAAATATGTCAGGACATTTCCAGCCGTGTTTGAGGCGATCAAACCAGGAATGTTTTTCCAGCCGTGTTTGAGGCGATCAAACCAGGAATGTTTTAAAAATATGTCAGGACGTTTCCAGCCGTGTTTGAGGCGATCAAACCAGGAATGTTTTAAAAATATGTCAGGACATTTCCAGCCGTGTTTGAAGCAATCAAACTAGGAATGTTTTGAAAATATGTCAGGACATTTCCAGCTGTGTTTGAGGTGATCAAACCAGGAATGTTTTAAAAATATGTCAGGAAATTTCCAGCCGTGTTTGTGGCAACCAAACCAGGGATGTTTTAACAAGATGTTGGGACATTTCCGGCTGTGATGTGTTAACTAAACTGGGAATCTCTGAAGGAGATGTTGGGACGTTTTTAGTCATGTTTGTGGCAACCAATCAGGGTACTTTTTAACAAGACGTCTACATTTCTAGCTGTGTTTGTCATGTCACAACTGGGTATGTTTTTTATGAAACATCTGCACATTTCCAGCTGTATTTGTAGTGACCAAAGTTTAAGTTTTAAATAGACATCTGGACATTTCTAGCCATGTTTATGGTAATCAAACAGGGTATGTTATAACAAGACGTTTAGACATTTCAAGCTGTGTGTTTGTGGCAACCAAACTGACATACTTTAATGAGACGTCTGGACATTTGCAGCCATTTTCATGGCAACAAAACCAGGTATTTTTTACCAAGACATTTGGACATTTCCAGCCATGTTTATGATGACCAAACAAGATATTTTTTAACAAGAAGTCTGGACATTTCCAGCCATGTTTGTGGCGACAAAACCATATTCTTTAAATTAAAATATGATGTTTTTCTAACCCTAACCAAGTTTCGTATCTGTGGTTTGCAGAAATACACAATGCCAACATTTATTCTGGCGATTGGGTTGAAAAGATCATAATCTGCAAAAACATGTTATGTCCCAGCATGTCTGGTACAAACACAGCATATAAGATTAGATACTTTCCCATTTTTCTTTTAGACCAGCATTTGTCATGGTGACTTGTTACGTCTTTATCCATCAAGGGTGGTAAGCAGTGGGAGAGGAAAGTCCTTTGTTTTAGAGATGCAGGGAAAGTCACAGTGATGCTGCATAAAAGAATCAGGGTACAGTCGCTCCCCCAGGCCAGATAACTGGGGAAAAAAATGTGATCAAATGCTTATAAGAGAGTATGGTATCATAAAACCTGTTTCATCTGAGTAGCCTTCATTTCCTCCTCTTCCTCGGGTCTGTTAGGCCTCCACAATGCTTTTTGAGCAGCGCACCAGATGCACACTCAGCTCTAATATCCACAGGAGATGGCAGGCAGTTTAATGCAACAAATGCCTCGCAGCAATAAAAAACAATCAAATCATACGACATCAATTCAAATTATAAAGCACTTTTTAACCAATTTGTCACAAAGTGCCTTACAGGGCAACAAACAGACATTAGTCATTTTAAACACAAACAAATCACAGGCCCAACATGAGTGTGTATGTGTGTGTGTGAGACAGAGAGAGTGGGTGAATATAAAAGCAGACTTTAAAAGAAGACAAGGCAGGAGTAGAGAGAAAAACTCAGAGGCCTCTTGAGGAAGAGATCAGGATGAAGGCTGGTTAGGGAGGCGGAGGCTAAATAAATCAGACAGTGTGTGTGTGCGATTTCCACACACGGACGAGGAACCTGCAGAGGGAGGGAGCAGCGATACTTTCCAGCCAGCTGTACTTCAAATGTAAATCCTGTGAACGAAGTGCTCAGGTGGAGCGAATCAATGATGCATTGTGGGCAAGGCTATTTTATGTTTTGCACTTCAGAGGTGTGACTGTGTAATCAATACAAGTAGCAACCAGAAGCCGATGACAAGTCTATGGGAGGTTTTTTTTTCCAGTTTGTGAGTGTTTCTGCTGCTGAGGCTCACCTCAATGTTCGGGTCACTATGCCGCACAAATTCTTACCACATCAGAAAATATGCAACGTGGCAAAAAAAGGAATGTAATTTATGTGTATGTGCTCACGTGGATTTTACAGTGAGTCATTTGAGGTTTGTAAAAAAGGAGATTTTCAGCATAGCTAAACTATAGGGGCATTTCAAAGAGTGTGATTAATTTTCATCAGGTATGCACTCATGTCACATCTCATCAAGGTGCCCAAATTTACAGTTGTGCATCTGCAGTAATACATTGCTCAAAGAAATTAAGGGAACTTCATGGATATCAAACTGTCCATTTAGGAAGCACGAGTGATTGTGAATCAGTTTCAGCTGTTTCGGTGCAAATCAAAGTGACAACAGGTGCAATGGAGAGGCAAAAGCAAGACTACCTCCCAAAAAGGAAATGATTTTAAATGTGGTGGCCACAGACAGTTGCTCTCTCCTTATCCTCCCTGACTGATTCTTCTCTAGTTTGGTGTTCTGCTAGTGTCCTTGTCCCTGCTGGTAGCATGAGGCGGTACCTGCGGTCGCAAGAAGGCTGCACAGGTAGTCCAGCTCCACTAGGATGGCACAGTCACAAGACAGTTTGTTGTGTCTCCCAGCACAGTCTCAAGCATGGAGGAGATACCAGGAGACACGAGGAGAGCTGGACAGGGCCGTAGATGGGCATCAGCCCAGCAGCAGGAGCGGTATCTGCTCCTTTGTGAGAGGAGAAAAAGGAGGAGCACTGCCACAGCCCTACAAAATGACCTCAAGTAGGCTACTGGTGTGCATGTTTCTGACCAAACTGTCAGAAACAGGCTCCACGAGGATTAGGGCTTGACGTCCCGTGGCCCAGGGTTTAAGGCCCGGGTAGTTATTCTCACACCACCCTGCAAAGCTGTGAATCAAAAAGAAAGGCAGAAATGAGAAGAAACCATCTCTAAAAACGCAGACCTACGAAACTTTGATGGAAGCATACAAGGAAGCATAATGCTGAGGCTTTCATGTTTTACGGCTGCAGCACACATGTCGCATGTGTTACATGTGCTAAATAATGCAAGGAATGTAATTAGCGGTGAATCCTTAAGGAGCTTTGCAGTTTTTTTTCCTCTTAAGGGTGCGAGGTGAGAACTGTAAATGTAAATGTCTCAGTTTAAAACTCTTTAATGTGACATACATGACTGCACAAACCCGGCCAAGGACTAACTTAGCTTCATTCAAATCAAAATCACTATTCATTTCATGAGCTTGACAAGATGTAAAGTACCATTTCCAAGCTTTCCAAGCGGAGCTAATGTTGGTGCCTCGAGTGAATAAATAAAGAAGTTTCTCACAGAGCTTACACAACTAATTTTGGTCATAGACTGTGCACCCACGTTGGAGTCACCATTATGCGCTGTGACAGACCGCTCTGATTCACTGGACATGCCCAAAATAACATCACACACACCAAACAAACCGCTCAGAACAGAAGGTTGATGAGACATTGTCTTAATAAGAATTTGAATGAAAGGCTCGGCTGAGTAATGGTGTAAGTGTGTGGGAGCAAACTGTCAATCCCTAAAAAATTCACCAGACGATGTTCCAAAACACTCAGAGCTTGTCAAGAAATGTCAAAAGCTGATCTGTGTGACGTCAGCGAGCGTTCAGATTTGGAAGTTCAGTGATAACGACTTGATCACAGTTGGTTCTGGTTACTCATCCAGGTCTATCAGTGGACTTTTATTGGAACATGTAGTTTTGTGTTTGACAAGTTTATGAATATTTTCCGCCGAAATCCTCAGTGAGAAAAGTGTCTGTTCTCTCTTGAAACACATACATAATAGAGATGCTAAAGTAAATCTCCCCCTGCACCGACACATTTGTCTAAAGATCCTGTTAAATAAAACATAGAGGTTAGGTGACTCTATTGTATCCTGCGTACGGTACGCTATGAAGTGAATATTTGCATTGAAAGCTATTTTTAATCAGTCCATCCTCTTCGAAAAAGAAAAAAAAAGCAACAGCGAAGCATCTTTTCCTCAGAGGAAGGGCAGTTATTTGGTTTGTAAAGCAACGCCGGGTTTCACATTCAATTGAGCCCTGGCGTCCGTACATGCGTTTTCTATGATGTGGGCTGGAGAGGCTCAGAGCAAACCATCTATTGTGAAGCCCAGACAGGCTGCAACTGAAGCAAATACTGCGCTGATTTGCAATACATCACACACACACAGACACGCAGACACACACACACTGCCCTGACAAAGATGTGACTGAGACAAACAGGCCCACTCGAGCCTTTGCCAAGCCATCTGCTCTTCTTCTTCCCCCTCCAAAAGTGTTCACCTCTTTAGGGAGTCTCCCATTCAAGGTCGGTGTGTGCTTTAAGATCTCAGCAGGCGGGCCTCCTCGCTACCCTAAGAACTAAAGACAAAGTCCTCAGGCAACGGCTTTCTCTTACCGAGTAAAGTCCCAGCTGCTATTAGGGAAGCCGGCTCCTTTATGATCTCTTACTCCAGACTCAAACTGTAGTTATCTCTTTTCTATGGCTGTGCATACAGTGGCTTCCTATTTAATTTGAGATTAACTGAGAAATGATTTCTATAATGCGGGAAACTGCAGTTTATGCTTAGCTCGGGCTAAAGCTGCTTTAAAAAAGTGTGTGCTGCCGCTATGGTGCATGGCTGCCGTGCTGTGCAGGTGCTTTGCTGAGCACTGGCAGAAGTGTAAGCTTGTTTGTAGCTGCATACTGTAGCAAGACAACAGAAATCACTGGAATAACCAAAGATTTTTTACATATTTGGACAATTGACCGGTCATCTGAAGTTTGGCGGAAATGTTTCCCAGGCCCAGTTTTGTAACAACTGGTGAGCCAGGTGAGAGTGGACTCTGAGAGGCCGTTTACACGTGGCCGGCTATTTCCATAAACGGACATTTCACCGTCTCCGTTTTCAAAAAGATCTTCGTTTACACTTACCCGTGTATATATACACAAGAGCATGCCAAACCTGTAGGTGGCAGTGTAACGAGAAGCTCAAGCCTTCCATGTATCCATTGTCACCATAGCAACATAGGTCGCACTTTTGACACAGGCGCAAGTTCCGGCGCATACTGTGACGTCAGCTGCCTATAACTCCGTTTATCTCCGTTTATCTCAGTTTACATGCAAACGCGCAACCTGAGTTTTCCAAAATCTCCACTCTGGCCGGAGTTTTTAGAAAGACTTGTTTTCAGAGGAGAAACCTCCGTTTGCGTGTAAACGAAGGGCACAAACGAAGGAAGATGTCTCCGTTTATCAAAATCACCGTGTACGTGTAAACGGCCTCTAATACTAATACTAAATACTCCACATGTAAATTCTGAAGTTACGTGTTCTCTACACCTCCCCTGGACTCTGCCCTGTGATTTTTCTTTATAGTTGCAGTTGTAGTGCCGTGCGGAGAGAGAAGGAGGCACCAGACGCAGGATTCGGGATTGTGGTTGAGACCTCGACCGCTGTTTATTTCACAGCAGCACTCAGTAACATCTCTGCTGCTGGCATCACACCCTCATCAAAAAAGTCAGTCTTGCAGGGCATGAGAAAATTAACCTTTCTTAAGGAATAAATCTCTTACTCAAACAATAATTAGCATTAAAAAATAAAACAATAAATGAAAATGAACATAACTGTCAAACTAAATACAACTTTCCCTACTCACCATATGGACCCCTATGTAGAGGAATATATAGTGAGCTTATCTGCAACCTGAAAAAACACTTTCAGACACTACTCAGGTTACTCAGATTTTCTCTGCCCCTTAATTACGTCATTGCTGTCGCACAATCAAAACTTGTCATATCAACATCGGTTGGTGAACCATCCAAAATAATATACTGATATGCATATTTGTGGTAAATACAAGAAGTTATTAATGTCAGTAATTTTCTGTTTACCCTTTGTTGTGTTTAAGTTTGTTCTACCTGTCAGTCATGTAATAATTTAATTTAATGTATAACATTACGCATTACAGCACAAATCAGAGCTGGCTGCGACCTAGCTAGCTAACATTAGCTAGCATTATTAGCCCTACTCTGTACAGTGACTGTATAGCACTAGAGAAGATCAGTTGCTGATTATTTATATCTCTAGCAATGACACATTGAACTGACAGTTTAATACATGGCAAATGAACTGGTAAAACAAACTTCAACATGTTATCATAAGTTAAACATGAACAACTGCTTGTCATCCTGCTACTGCTCTTTCTTCTCTCGGCCGTCTCGGTGTCCATCCCACACAGAATGTCTGTTGCTTTGGCGCAATGCATGATGGGATATAACGCGGGGTGCACAATCTATTTTTCCTGTTTTAACATAGCGTTTCCCCACCCCCAGAACAACGCCACGAGGTTCCGTCGATGAGGGACCTGGCCAGATGCAGGCAGCTAGCTAGCGTGCTGTTGGCGAGAGCTGTTAGCGACGTAATCTAGCAGAAGAGCTAGCAATATCTTCCTGCGAAGATCTCTCACGTTGACTGTCACTGTACCAACTGAACTGAGACGAGTTGAGTAGTGTACTATTGAAAGAGTTGATATGCGCGAAATGGGCTATGGAAATGAGTGCAAAATTCGAAAATATAGATTATCAACCGCATAGAAATCAACCTATGGTCAACAATCACTTTTAATAGTGGAAAAAAAGCTTATGCTTATTTTTCTTTTGCATCAATAAATGAGATATTGTTTGTTTACAACTGCGATTGCAAGTTATTTCCTACTTCCGGCACCGTAACGCTCCATTTCTCCCATGTTGTCAAAGCCCGAGTAGGAAAAATCCAACGCCTCCATGGTCGGATGGTCAACGGAACCGCTGCCGTGCTGCGCGCTAGTCCTTTACTATCCGTCATTTTCACCTCCATTGGAATGAATGACTTCCGGTCAGCGTCAATCCGTCAATGCGTTAGGTTGTGCACCTAGCTTAATGTTTGGAGAGTGGCCATCGGTTGTACGCTACTTTTGATGATGCATTGTGGGATACTTTTAGTCCACTACATAGGGTATAATAAGCACTACAAAATGGTGAACTCACTATATAGTGGACTATGTAGTGAATAGTGATTTCGGACACAGTCATAGCGGGTCAATGCTACAGTGTCCTGCCAGGGACAAACAATGTAAACTACCACGTTTGCTGTGAAATAGACAGCGCAACACTACCTCCTACTGGTTTAAACAGATAGCTGCCTAACATTAACGTGGCTAAATAGGACTACAGAGCATCATCGCTCACTTTACAGCCTTGTTGTCGTGGTGACACTGAAGTCATATGGACATTATTGTGGTTTGTTTATAGCCTAATGTTAGCTTTTTACTTGTGGAGACTGCATTTACACCAAAAATTACAAAAACGGTATTCATCTGGGAATTATTAGTTATCTTGCTAAACAAAATGAGTAAGTGTTATAAACTTTTGTTTGCCGCAGAGCTTATTTTCTGTAAATCCAGTGGAAAAAATCCTATTGGCTTTTGTAAAGAGAACCAGGTTTGCCTTTTCGAGGGTATATATATTAAATGGCACTATATCTTGTTAAATGTGATGCGTTTTTTGAACACAGGAGTATTTCTGTTGTGGCAATCTGAGTCACTTGCAAGGGCCCGTTCTCTGCCTAACACATTGTCGGAGGGCGTGCCCACCCACCCCACAGGCCCCAGTGCAACCTCACTGTGTATTTTTACGTCCCTGTGTGTGTGTCAGTATACTGAAGTCTGGTCTGCCACTGCCTTCTGTGTCCAGTCTTGTATCTAAAGGACTCTGTGCTGCTCTTTTCTCTGAGGCTGTTTGGAGGAGCTGCATTTCCATCTTCCAAATTAACCTGCCCTGTGCTTCACCATGCTGCCCACACTGTCACATGCTCCGAGGAATTCCATCCACTGACCTCCCCTTAACCCCCCGCTACACCAACCTGACAGTGTCTGCTTGCAACAACGTTCAACTTGTTTTATTGGACTCATTTCCCTGGAACATTCCCCGGATTTGTTTTGGATGTCATAATATTAGATTATCTCTTCAAACCCTTTTTATTTTACTGTAACTGGCGTTTTTCCATATGGCTCATGTTCCATCCCCAGCCATCCAAGGAGGGATGGATCTTTCTTTGAATCTCCTCCTCCAAGGTTTCGTCCTTTTTTCCCCTCTTATGTTGCTCTACAGTAAACACACAATAGATGCCAATTTATTTCTCATTTTATTAGATTGTCTGAGCAGCCTTGACTTTCTTGCTGTCTAGTTCCCAGCTGGTTCATGTAAACTGACATGCCTGCTGGCTGTTTCTATTGAGTTTAGTCTGCCTGGTTTGCTGCTTGTCAATAGTTGTTTACAGATCACTGTGAAGAGGTAGGCAGCCTGACTGACCTAACAAAAGCTATTAAATCAGCCAGTCTGCCTTTCAGAGTCTGCTTTTGAGTTTGGGGCCTATTTACTTCTCTTAAAGTGTTATCATTTCTTAATATGATAACTATTTCTCACGATCATGCAGAATGTACCTTTCAGGCATTTTGAAATTTGGTGTTATTGAAGCTATGAAGCCATAAACAGTCCTTCAATGCCACGAGTCTCTCAAAAATCTCTGAATGTCACCACCTAGTGTCCCTTTTTTAGTATTGTTATACAGCAGGAGATGAATAGATGATACGTGGATGAGTTTAAAAACAGTAATGTACATTCATTTCATAAAAAAATCTTCTACAGAAAAAGAAATAAAATTCCTTAAACTGAAGTAAAGCCCTGAAATGACTAAACTGACAGATGACTGATAAAAAAAATCTTGATAGGAACCAACATTTTTACACACAATTTTATTTAATTTCATATGTTTTGTCCCATTGAATTGACGTTATAAACTCACATTTGATTATAACCTTGATGTTTAAAATAACTGAAAAGCTTAATTTAAATTAATTTCTATTTTTAGAAGGAATTTGCAGCGCAAATCGACCCGACCCAAATATCACTCGGCACTTGTTTCCAGTCGGCTTGTTTATGTGAACGTACCAGTCTCGCCCAACTGCAAATATAGCGAAAAGATAACCAGGTAATTGTACGACAACTAATTGTAGCATAAATGAAAGGCGTGAATTTTTATTATGTACGTTTATATTTTGTATAACATAAACAATTTGACGTAAATATTAAAATGACGGACAATGTATCCGGTTAGCTAGCTAGCTAACGTTAGCCACTTCATTTCCTGAGTCAAGCTAATTTTAGCTATCTGACTAATTATTGCAGCATTTATCGGTTCAGTGTTTACTGACATCGACTTTTATGATATCTGACTTTAACAGCAGCACAGCAGGCTTTGTGTAAGTCTGTCTTAGCAGTGGTTACGTTAGCTAATCGGTAGCCATATGCTTTAAAAACCCCACACCCTCATCATTTGTTTCTGCTGTATCTTGGCTGTCTGCTGTCCTCTTCCAGGTCGGGACATGGAGTTTGCAGAGTTGATAAAGACACCCAGGGTGGATGGGGTTGTCCTACATCGGCCTTTCATGCCCACAGTGGAGGGGACACTGTGTTTGACGGGTCATCACCTGATTCTCTCCTCCAGACAGGACAACACAGAGGAGCTCTGGCTGCTGCACTCAAACATTGACTGTATAGAGAAAAGGTGACGAGCTTCTTATTAACTTGTGTGGGGATTTTACACCTTTAAAACATCAGTGAAATTGCAGTTTCATTAGCTGAGCTTTTTGTCTCACCCCTCATGAAACTTACTATGCAAACAGGCAGATCAGCAGGATGTGTGTTTGGTGAAATCATTTTGCATGACCAAGAGGAAACAGTGAAAGTAGAGTTGTGTTTGACTGCGGTTAAAGCTGTCTTTGCGGTCCATCTCTGCAATTGCATGCAGCAGATCTGAGCCTGTCTCTGCTAATTTTTCTGTAGTACACTTAGGCTTGAGCTGTACAGTGGGAAGAGGATCTGAAACTGTGACAGGAAGTGTGAGTTTGACTATGGGCTGACACTGCAGTGTTTCCGGCAGACTGAGGTTGACAAGGCTGGGGGAGGGGTTGTAACAGCATTGAGGAATGAACTAATGATTGCACAGTAATGCAGTGTCCTGACACCCTTATGTGATGTATAAGTATAGACATTATTAATTCATTTTGGTAATTTGTTGTCAGTATTAACCACAACTATTTAGCAGCAGCAGGTATGTGCCTTCATCAAATGCAGGCAGGAGTATTTCTTACAGCTAGCATGTGCATCTTATGGTATAGGAGTATATGCCAGGAGGATTCCCAACAAGAGAAGAACATGCAACTTCCACACAGGGGTCATTCTGTCATATTTCTTTTAATTTTCTAAGCTTATCTTTTGAATAAAATCTTCAACTTCCTTTTCAGGTTTGTGGGGTCTCTGGGGAGCATCATAGTCAAATGCAAAGACCTGAGGGTGATCCAGCTCGACATCCCTGGCATGGAAGAGTGTCTCAACATTGCCAGCTCTATTGAGGTATAAAGAAAACTGGTCACTTTTACGATCTGAAAGGCTATCCTGTTTTTAATGTTAAATGAAATTCTACATGTGATTAACATATATATTTTCCTCTCTAGGCTCTGTCCACTCTTGATTCACCCTCCCTGATGTACCCTTTCTTCTACCGGCCCATGTTTGAAGTCATAGAAGACGGCTGGAATTCATTTCTTCCAGAGGATGCATTTAAAGATTTGGAGTCCATGGTGTGGATTTGATCAAAACAAAAACTTTCACTTTAACATTCCCTCATAACATGCTAAACACCCCTCTTTTAACCTGTCTCCATCTCTTTTATCAGACAGATGAGTGGAGACTGAGTGATGTCAACAAGGACTTCAGTGTGTGTCCATCATACCCCCCTCTAGTGGCAGTGCCCAAAGATGTTGATGATGACACACTGAGGAAAGTAGCCACCTTCCGACACAGTGGTCGTTTTCCAGTGCTTAGCTACTACCACAAGAAGAATGGCATGGTGAGAGCCTGTGAATTGGAGCTTATATGAGTTCTGCTGCAAACAGTCTTTGTGGATTTACTGTTTTGTTTGTATTGAATGTTTACTCTTAGAAAATTGCCTCATATTACTTCCACTTTCAGGTGATGATGCGAGCAGGGCAGCCACTGACAGGCACCAACGGGCGGCGGTGTAAGGAAGACGAGAAGCTGATCAATGCCACCCTGCGGCCAGGCAAACGCGGCTACATCATTGACACACGCACCATCAATGTTGCCCAGCAGGCCAAAGCTCGAGGGGGAGGATTTGAGTCTGAGGCTAACTACCCCCAATGGAGGAGGATCCACAAGGCAATCGAAAGGTGAGTGATCAGTAAGGGCTTCAGTGGAGCAATAAAGGTAATAACTAATCTTCTAATCTTTGTGCTAAGTTCTTTTGTGTCTTTTCCTTAAAGGAATACTTCACCGCCAAATGACCAGTTATATATCAGTTACTCATCCCCTGTTACAGTGAAAACTTTTCATAAACATTGTTAAGAGTCTTTGGATAGGTTCTGATATTGATACTATGTGTCAGAAACATTTGTGTTACTGACATTTACACTCAGTATGTACGAACTATTCAGACATTTGTTTCTGTGACACATCTGTCATTCCCAGGTCTAACATCCTCCAGGAGAGCCTGATAAAGCTGGTAGAGGCGTGTAACGACCAGTCGCACAGTATGGACCGCTGGTTAAGCAAGCTAGAGGCTTCAAGCTGGCAGACTCACGTCAAGGAGATCCTCACCACTGCCTGCCTGGCTGCGCAGTGTATCGACAGGTCAGGGAACAGCATTTGCTTGTTATGCTGATCATAGACCAGTAAAATACTAAGCTGTACATACTGAGTTTAGAAAATCACAGGTTTCACAATGTGCGTTTGTCTCAGGGAGGGGGCGTCGGTGCTCGTTCATGGTACAGAGGGGACAGACTCCACCCTGCAGGTGACCTCCTTGGCTCAGATCATCCTTGATCCGGCCTGCAGGACCATCAGAGGCTTCCAGGGTCTGGTGGAGCGAGAGTGGCTCCAGGTGAGCTTATCTGACCTTTGAAGCGCAGCCAAAATCTTTTTCACCTTTTTGATACATGGAATAATAAAGAATATCTCATTTTAAAAGCTTGCAGTTACACACAAGCTTAAAAAATGTTCCCATGCTAGTAAAGTAAGCAGGACTGCTAAGTCTTTGTATTCCTTCTCATGACCCCTTTAACCTCTTTGACCATCTGTCCCAGGCGGGTCACCCGTTCCAGCAGCGCTGCGCCCAGTCAGCCTACTCCAACAACAAGCCTCGACAGGAGGCACCTGTCTTCCTTCTCTTCTTGGACTGCGTGTGGCAGATCCTTCGCCAGTTTCCGTGCTCCTTTGAATTCAGCGAGAGCTTCCTGGTGCTGGTTTTTGAACACGCCTATGCTTCTCAGTTTGGCACCTTCCTGGGCAACAGCACAGCCGAGAGGTGAGTGTGAAGTCTGTTGAGGTTGGGCTGTAATACCCAAAGTGCACCTGCATAATCTAATGCAAACAAATACAATACAATACAGTGTTTATAAAGGTTCAGTTCTAGTGTATAAGTCATGGGTGTGGTGATGTCCCATTCATGACATTGATGTAAAGGGTTACATCATCCAAAAATTGCCTTTTCTTCGCTTTAGTGGCCACTAAAGAGCTTAATTGTCTCTGCTATGGGTTAGGTGAGCCTAACTGAGAGTTTTATTAAGGGAAATGAACAAGATGTTCCCTATTCATGCAGGAATGTGTCATTGTTCAGGTTATGTGCCCAGTTATCAGACTGTAGGCAGCCAGTGTTCTTATTGACTAACCTAAAACCCTCTCTCTGTTTTCACAGGGTCAAACTGTCTCTACCTGAGAAGACTGTGTCCCTGTGGTCGTGGGTGAACCGGCCCCAAGAACTGGAGCGTCTGACCAACCCGCTCTACGAGGCCAACAGTCTTGTGATCTGGCCCTCTGTGGCCCCTCAGAGTCTGCTGCTGTGGGAAGGTAAGAAACCAACACAAAGGACATGCAGTGGCTGATATTATGTACAGTGGGTGACCTAAAGGGTTGTTTCTATTGAAAAGACGGTAATGTCAGCTGGTTACATTTGCACTACCCTTCAATAAACACTGTATCCCTCAGCACTCAATATAATTTTTTAAAGCAGCCATATTGGTTTTGTGTTGCACTGGATAAGGAAAGAAAACACTGTTAAAAATACACTGAAAACAAGACTAAACCAAAGCAAAAAATAAGAATAATGACCAGAATTATTCCACAGTTAGAGGAGCAGACCTTAAAGTCAATATGGGTGCAAATGTTTCAGACAAAAACTAGCAGCAACAAGCGCAATTAACTTACTTTTCCACATTGAAATATCTAAAAACAACTATAACAGGGTTTTATGTTTTGTGGAGTTGAGTACTTAGTTTATCTCAAATGTTTCCAACAATGTTTAAACCCAGAGTAATCCATAATTTTAATCTAGTACTTGGTCCATTTTATTTGGCAGCCGTCGCCTGTCAGTGGGGTCACATCCTCTTTGCACATGCATCAGGGTGATGTTGTCTGCAAGAAACTGTCAGTTATGGACTTTTTTAAGCACATTTTTATGATGCCGTTTTTAGATCTCAGTTGTTAACTATGTATTTTAACTGGAGGAAGGATTTTAAGTCATCAGACGTCTGGATCTTAAGTTATCAGAGGAAAAAGCTGAGCAAATATGCGTGTCAGTTTGGCTCCAGCCCTCGCCACGCCAAATAGCATCAGAAAAACACTGATTTTTAACATGAAACTGTTGCATTCAGTGTTTTTACTGGTTGAAATCGCTGGGTCTGTTTGTTGTGGAGAGGAGGAGACCTCCTTGGATATTTCGGCTCCTGGTAAAGGAATCTGAAACTGACTGCAGTGACGGCATTGCTCCATCTTTTGTCACTGTTTTGATAGCAGCAGAAAATTCGTATTGTATGTTTAAGCAGGTTTAAAAACAGGGTTGAGATAAACTAAGTGAAGCTTTTGTTTTATTAGCTGAAACCCATGCTCATTATAAAGCTGTTGCTAAGTGTCAAACTAAGACACATTGTTTAAATTTAAACTTCTGGTCACACAATTGAAGTTTTTGTCACCTTTATATGGAAAATCTTCAACCTATAGAGTTCTTGATGGTGTTCCAGGGGGTTCCCCTGAAAAATGAGGATGAGTTTATATTCATTATTAATTCACTCTAGAAGTGTATCAATTTAGGGGTCCTAAGGTTGAGAACCACTGCTGTAGAGGATTGAGTGAATCATTATAATGCATTGTAAATGTGAGCTAAAGCAGACAGGGAGTAGGCTCCACCAGCAATCCTGATATTCTTGTTTTACACAGAAAGCCTGTTTCTGTGCACATCAACCAGTAGGACCGCATGCTGTCTGCACAGCGTGACACTTGTCATGACATAGTGCGTTTGAATCATGCTGTTGGTTTAAGCTTTGAGTGATGACAGACCTTAAACCAAGTCTGACTAAGTGAACAGCTAAGAACAATGAGTAACACCTTGAACAGTTGTTAACAATGGGTGGAGAAGCCACAGAGACATGGCCATTAATTGTTCACAGTCTCATCTGTCGGTACATTTTTGCTCAGACCAACCAGAAGGGGGCACCATTGATTTCCTCATTTGCACAGTGGATAAACTGGGTGACCCCGTGAGCCACAAATCAGTACCACAACATGGATATTTTGGTCCCCATTTACTTTTGCCCCTATGTTCGGAGTTACATACATGAAAACAGGCGTGCATGTGTTTTATTTTAAAGGGGCATTTGTCGCAGCCACAGTTAACCATGTGAGACACAAAAATGACAGGCTATAATTTTCCTCCTGTTCAATTACATGACCGTTAGACACAACACGACATTGTCACTGCAGGAAACAGCTCTCACTGTTAAAAAAATCTGCAGTTTAAGGGGTGTTATAAAGTGTGAACATGACAGGCTAATAAAAAATAACGTGCATATAATTGATAAAATTTGGTATTCAGTGTGAAATAAAGAAACTATGACATATATTCTGATCTCTCTGAGCAGCAAGAGGTCAATCTCTGCATGTGGCTGCTGAGCTCATATGACTTTTTTCCTCTCAGTTGGCTTTCAGCACCTTCACATTTTTAACATTGCTCAAATTGCTTTGCAGGCATCTCGGCGATGTGTTTGGCCCGCGTGTTTGCCTTATTATAGGCCGCGCAGACGGTGTCCTCACTGACACCTGAGCCCGGTGACGCTGGACAGTGACAGTGACAGTGACAGTTCACTACTAGTTAGCAGTCATATGCACGCTAATCTTAACCCTGTAGCACACTTTCCCACTTGTGCTCGTCACAGATGCTGCGTAAAACCCTACTTGATCATTTTCTATAAATACAAGTAGCAGCTTTTTCATTTACCTCTGCCATCTTTGTTAACTTGACATAAAGTATGCAGCGTTTCGAAGCAACAAATGGTGGTAAATAAAATGAGCAAACGGTGATACAGCGATGGGTCCATAATGCTTAAGAAAACCTGCGTGGGTGAAGTGTATGCATGCTGCTCTTTTCTCTCTCAGCGCCCTTGAGTGTGAAACTTAACCTCCGTGTAACAGGGTGAGACTGAGATTGTATCAGTCTTTTTCTAAGCAGAGCCACTCTCTTACTTGTGAATCAAGTTTTGCACAGAATAAATTAGATGCCGACTCAAGTATCCACTGCTGGAAAAACATTTTGAAACATTTCGTCAGTTCTGGTGTATGAAATGACTTCGTTAAATGCAACAAACGTATAAAGTTTGACAGACTTTATGATGGTGATTCTTAAATAGTTTAAATAAGAAGATAGTTTCAATAGTTGTTGGTTCACTGACCTAAACTCCAAAAAAAGCCCCGGGGACCACTATGCTTGAAATTGCTGAATGTTGCATTCAGCTCAAAAGCCATTCATAAGAGGCATAGGGGGAGGGGTTCCAAACAGACACAGGGTCATGAGGTTCAGTCGAACCTATTTAAGGGGCCCCTCTTCCTGCCTTAAAGCCTCAGAGCCACTCCCTCATCTATATGAACTATGAGAACTACTGAGGCACGTGAAACGCAGCAGACATCCTGCTTACGCAACACCTACCATAGAGGCTGACGCACACTCCCGGGCCAACTTAAAAGACCCCATGGAAAGCCATGTATAGCCTCCATGTTGACAGTAATGGGGACTAATGGTTTGCATCGAGGCTTTGGAGAAGACCAAATACATTTTTTATGATTTCACACAATATCTAAAGGCACAGTTGTGCTTAGAAAAGTGTTGTTGATTTAGGATTGGAAAGACGTTTGATGAGTTGTTTTACAAAGAATGTGAGCAGGGCTTCATGTCCATGTTCTTAAAGGAATACTTCACCCACAAAATGACTTGTTTGTGAGACACGTAGTCAGGCCGTGCTTGGACGTGTGAATCATTTTTGCTAAAAAACGTTAGTATTAGAGTCTGGTTTTAATAGCGCATGGATGTTTCACTGTCACTGTGTTTGGGAGCACTGAGCACACAGCTGGTTGAGTGAGACTTTGATTACACTGCAGGAGTTGTGTGGAGAGTTTTCGTGGAGGCATGCGAGAAAAACAAAGATTTCAAAGTAACACAGCATGACTAATTGATATACAAACGGTCATTTTGTGGGTAAAGTAGCTGCAGTTTCCCTTTGCCTAGTATTTAGATATGCTTAAAGGGAAACTTTTGAAACCCATTTTCAAAATTCATACATGTTAGTCCTGTGGTCTGAGACGGTCCAAAAATACTAGTAAACATGAACAACTCTTTCCCAAATTAAAAACTTGAGTGCTAAAACTCAAATTTGTGATGTCATGGGGTATAAAGTCTGGAGCTGCTCCACAGACAATGAATTGGGAAAGATGTTCTAGATCAGTGGTTCCCATCTGGTGGGTCGCGGTCCAAAAGTGGGTCGCGGGTCCATTCTGAATGGACCGCAAGTGAAGTGCAAACATGTCAGGTTTGTAAAAAACACTTTATTTTTAGGTACAGTGAATTTCCGGCTCAGAGCTTTTATTTTGAAGTGCTGTTTCCTGCTGTAGAGTGAGTGACACCAGCAAACAAGCTCGAAGACATGGTCAAATTCAAGTATAAATATATGTGACTGTATGTAACTGAACTGAATGTATTAAACCTTGCGGGCCTTGAACCAATGACTAAGGAGAAATCTGGATCCTGTGGCTGGACCACTTGGGAACCAGTGTTCTAGATGACACTGAGAGCAGAGCACCCAGGGAAACGTACTGAGTATATGGGTAAATTTCCTGTTTCAGAACTAAGAACACTACACGGGTATAAAAAAAGAAAATAAACAGTCTGTGGGCCCACAAAATCAGAATTCCATTCATTGTCTATGGAGCAGCTGCAGACTTTAAACCCAATGACATCACAAGTTTCAGACTTACTTCTGTGGTTTCTGGCTTTGAAGGAGAGTAGCACATGTTTGCAAATATTGATTGAACGGCATAGAAATAATTTGGGTGGTGTTCTTCTTAAATCCTCTCAGTAATGTTATGTTATCCTGCTGTCCTTTGCTCCCATTAGTATTCTGCTCCTACTAGCCTGGAATCAAAAACTTAAAGCCACAGTGTGTAGGAATTTCTCCCATCTAACGCTGAAATCATATATTGTATTCAAACAGATGGCGCACTCTAGCGCCTCACTGTTTCAAACGCGTATTGCAACAACTGTGGCCGCTGTGTACCAAAAAGCTATGATAACACTGATGAAACCATGTCATCCGATACTACATGGAGTATTCATTCAGGCTCCTACACAGACACACGCGACGCGAGTTGACAAACCCCCACCTCACCATGCTGGCTGTGTTTGCAACGTAGGACTGTTGGGACGGATGTAAATTGAAACAAACCAATCACGTCTTGTCCTTTGACAACTGACAAGTGGCTCAACCTCACACACCTCATCCCTTTCCTTGCATTACTGCGCCGCTAACAGCTGTTAGTGGCCAGCGGCACTACTGCCACATAACAAAGTCCCACTCTTTGAGCATAATGCAGGATCAAGTATTATGCAGCATCACGGGAGACGGAATCCTCGTCGCCAAGAAAGTGCAAAAAGGAATCAAAAAGGCAGCGTGACCGGCGAATTAAAAAAACAAGGGTCAGCATTGGGGTTGCCTTTCCCAGGTGGAGAGAGCTGCTGAAGGAGAAAGGTAATACAATCACAGGCCAGCGCTAACAGCGGCTAACAGCGGCTAACAGCGGCTAACAGCGGCGCAGTGATGCGAGGAGAGGGATGAGGCTGTTAGCGACTGGCCGCTAACAGCGGCAAACAGCCAACAGCGGCGCTGGCCTGTGATTGCATTACCATTCTCCCTCAGCAGCTCTCTCTACCTGGGAAAGGCTACCCCGATGTAGGCCTTCGTTTTTTTAATTCGCCGGTCACGCTGCCTTTTCTATTCCCTTTTGCGCTTTCTTGGCGACAAGGATTCCATCTCCCATGATGCTGCATATGCATGATCCTGCATTATGCTCAAAGAGTGGGACTTTGTTTCAAATTTGCCAGGGTAGTAGCGAAGCGCCTCTTGCTCCTCTCCTTCGGCTCCTCAGTCACGCAGTGCTGGCCTGGCTCTCAACGAAAACGCCGAAGGCGGTGCTGTATGTCCCTTGCTGGCGGGTGTATTCTCAAGATGGCGAAACGTAATGGAACCCCACAGACGACTTACCCGCACAATGTACAAACAAATCCGAAATTCTCCTTTTACGAGAATAAGTCAGATTATTGGTGGAGGTAATAGTACACCAGTGATGACATATTTATGAATGCAGACATCAATTTTTGCCAACAAACAACTGAAAATGTTACACAATGTCCCTTTAAGAACTTCTGTAATTCCTACTTTAGAGTTTGGAAAATGTATTTCTAGGTGTACTAATTCCAACATGAATTTCAAGGAACTTATTTTTAATTTGCTGCTTTCAAGTGCAAGGAAACAATAGTCCACCCATGTGTTAATGAATAACATGAGAAAATATTTGAGATCTCCGTGATGAGTGACATAAATAACATTTTAGCCGCATGAATGCACATTAAACCTCTGTTGCGTGCAAATGTTTTACTGTCATTACCACACTCACTTTCATTATGACAGACTAGTCTCCATCATACTGTGACTTAAATTCCAGTCACACCTCTGTCCTCACACTTGTGTTTTTCCACTGTGTCAGTTAGAAGTTCCTCTATCAAAGTCCCATAATGATCATTCAAGAATCTTTACATGTGTTTATTACTGTCAGTACTATTGTGATGAAGTATGATGTTGGAAATGGTTAATTTATACCTGCTGGAATCGGCATGCCAGTGTGATTGTGCTTAAACCTCACAGTACAAATTGCAGAGCTGTAGATGTTTGTTAGAGCATGAAAGGAATAACAGAAACCACTTCCTTGTGTGAGGTTTTGTTGTTGTTCACAGATTACTCACAGTGCTCTCCCCTGTCTTCTGTTACAGGAGTGTTCCTTCGTTGGAACCGCTCCTCTAAGTGTTTGGACGAGGCCTACGAGGAAATGGTACACATAATTGAATACAACAAGGAGCTTCAGAACAAAGTGAACAGCCTGCGCAGGCAGCTGGCCCAGCTGGAGACTGAAGATCCTCTGCTGCAGACGCCGTAGAGTGAGAGACAGAGATGGAAGAGAGAGGTAGAAAATGTGAAAATATAATGAAACAGATCAGTGTCGGCCCAATTTTAGGCTTTAAAATCAAAACATTATAATTTGGGATTGTGTCTATAATTGATGTTACATGTTGGTTTCCTGCACAGATGAAAAAAAGAAATAGAACGGCCCTAAACTGAGATTATATTATAACTGACCTCTCTACAGTTATCTTTGTGCCCTGACACTTTACGTGCATACAGGAAAAAAAACATACATTTAAAGCTAATTTATCAGGTTGTTTTATTGAAACTAAGCAGGAGTGAGAGCGAAAAAAACATGCCGTTATTTCCTAAGAGTGCTGCTAAAAGCCAAACACTCATCATCTCATAGTTGTCTAATACGGAGCTGAAACAATCAGTCCCTCCAGGATTTGCTTTTGGGACTCCTGCGCCCTAAAATGCCTGATTTAATTGCAGTTTTTCTAATAAACTGCAATGCATGTTGCAGTGTTTTTTCTTTTTTTAAGGTAAAAAATGCAAAAATAGTTGTGATTTTTTTTGTATATTCATTATTAATCGAACTTTAACCAGTGAAAGTAAAGTTTGTAATTGATACTACGCTAACCATAAATATGTAATCTAACTCATTTTGATACCTTCTGCATGTGGAATAGGTCTGGATGCAACAGCCCCTGTCATGGTAATATCTCTTGTCTGTCGTCGACCCAGTTTCAGCCATTTTCTGAGTGTGTTTTGGGGTTAAAAAGGTGTGTTCCATCACAACATTGCAGTACGTCAGGGAACTGTCTTGCTCACTCTTAAGCAGTCATTTTTGTTGGTGAGTGTGAGATGTTCATGCATCTCCATAAACAGAAACAAGGCAGTGAGTTTGGTGACGTTGCGCCGGGGCTGCTGTGATTGGTGAAACTCACAGGAAACTGCAGTGATTGGTCGAATTTGCGGAAAAGTTGCAGTGTTCGGACAAAATTGCAAGGTTGCGCAGAATTCACAGGGATCGTGACATTGCAACATCCTGGAGGGGCTGATTTATCAATTAATCAATCGTCCAAAAAATAATTAGCAGCTATTTAGGTAATTGATTTAACATTTCAGTAATTATTTGAAGCATATATGCACTCATTCGCCGGCTCCAGTTCATAAAACGTGAGGATGTGCTGCTTTTCTTCGTCATAAATCACTGTAAATTTAATATTTTTGTGTTTTTGGACTGTTGGTCAGACAATATGCTCAATTTGAAAATGTCAGATTGGCATTTTTTTCTCATTTTTTTGACATTTCATTAATTAAGTAATTAATTAATCAGATAACTAATCACTAGATTTAATGATAAGGAAAATAATAGTTAATTGCATCCTTACTCTATTATGAGAAAAAAACTCTTCAGTTCCTAAACTATCAGCTGATTTTACAGTCACTAATTCTCGTCAAACCCTCACATCTCACACACACACACACACACACACACACACACACAAAGATACCTTAACAATCTGAATGACTCCATTTTCTCTCAGTGTGTTCTAATAGATCACTATATTCGTTTGGGGGCATTGATCTTTTTCAGGCCGGAATACTGGATGCTCATTTACCACAGGGTACACGCTTTCACCAAACATCCTGCTGAATGTAAATGCCACTGAAGCACTGCAGAGTAACTATGGCAACATATAGGGTGCTATAAGGCAGCATGTGACTCTGCTGCACGATGAGATGATGTAATAAGCGTAGGTAGGGTCAGCACCTGCTACACCGTACGAAGAGAGCGGAGGCTTGGTTAATGGGAATCTGATGGAAATATCTCGTATATAAATATCTGATCATTACTTGACATTCCAGGATGCAGCCAGCTGGAGGGATTGAGACAGACTTATTTAACATAACCTTATGAAATGTTTGCTCGCCTGGTTATTTTTGGGCAAAATTATTATTCTATTCCAATTTCATTATGCGTAATAGTCGAATATGTGTGAGCGTATGAGGATTTGTTGCAGCAGTGTGTTGGTCATATTATTATCAGGAGACTTTACAGAGTTGATGCAGGTTTGAAAATATATTAATGTGAGATGTTGCTTCAAAGACCAATTTATATTTTGGTATTAAAGTTATATGATAAATGTTGTGTTCACGGACATTATGAAACAAGATGCTTTCAAGTCGCTCAAGGTCCAAAACTAATGCACTTTGTGTGAAAGGCATATACAGTACCAGAAACAGATAATTATAATTCCTGTAATTAGCTTCACTTTTGTTGTCAGTGCTCACCAGCTGCCGCCATATTAGACAATATATGTCTCAACATTAAATGTGAAAACATGCCAACATATGCAACCAAACTCCAACTATTAGACTCGAGTGTGTGCAGATGACACCAACCATGTCAACGTCTTGTAGCCGCAGGACGCAAGGAGTCATCATACTGGAATTCATGACCATGAAAGCCACAAAAACACTGCTGGTGTTTCTTCTGAATCCTTAATTGCACTTACAGAAGCAGCTCAACCTGTTTACAGCAACATGACCTGAATTTTGTTGGCAAAGTGACATGAAAGCTCATCTTTCAGTGCTGTGGGTGATGGTAGCTTCCATTAGCATATCAGGAAAGCTTTATGCTGCACTTTAAATACAAAAACATGGCAGTTGTGGGATAAAATTAAACCCATTGTGGTCATCTTTGGCCAATTTTGTGTGTTGGCCAGTAAGAAATAGCATTTTCTCTGCGTGTGTCCACGTCGTCTTCATACATTAAATCTATTTGCTTCAAGAATGATGTAATAATCACACTAATTAAACTGATTCCTGCCACTACATTAAACTGCTTTATAAAGGGACAGTCGTTCATAGCTGCACTATATACATGTTTTCCTTTTGCCAAAAAAAAGACACCTTACCTACTGTTGCTTTGTGTGTGCACGCATCGAACAATGCGTTCAATCAGGTAATGGTGTAAATACACGTGTGCAAATTTTCTATGCTTGCATTATGCATTATATTATGATCGTTGCTTTGTCAAAGTCAAAAACTCTACTGTGTTTGTGCAATGCCTTACTGCAAAAGTCTGATTTCAAAATAAACGTTTAAGTAAATTTATCACTGCTGATCAGATGTCTGTAAAAATCTATTATTGTTGAAAAGATTACATGTTTTTTTTTTAAGTTTTCAAGACATTAAAAAATATAGCACAAAAGATTCTGCAATAGAGTTTTTGTTCTCGCTGCAAGATTTGTTTGATTTTTATCAGTCTTAACATTCCATCAACTATAAATACATTATCAGACTTTGCTGATGTATAGTTTTAATACTTAACCAACATTATTGTTTCTCCCCACTCTCATCAACCCACGCTACTTAGCCCACATCAAATGTCCGACAGACAAAGTTAGCGACTAGCTGCTACGTTTGCTGTTGTACATTTCTGTAAACCGTGAATATGTTAGACTCAACCATTTCATACATATCATATCAACATTTCTAAAGTGACAGAGTTCTGATTTTATGAAAATGAACTCAAATTGTCATCAGGAGGAGGAGTAGATGATGCCCAGCTGTCCAGACGTTGATATTTGGTTGAATTTAGGTTTTGATGTCAAGCGACCAGAATTCAATGTCAGAATGTCTAATGCCAACGTCAGTTTGATGTTGAATACTGACGACATATGACACTCATACTTTGTTGGTTTAAAGCTGTGTGCAGGATTCCTTGTTCGAACCCCAGGTGGGGGAGCCCCTCTGTGTGGAGTTTGCATGTTCTCCCCGTGTCAGCGTGGGTTTTCTCCAGGCACTCCGGCTTCCTCCCACAGTCCAAAGACATGCAGGTTAACTGGTGACTCTAAATTGTCCGTAGGTGTGAATGTGCGTGTGAATGGTTGTCTGTCTCTATGTGTCAGCCCTTTTTAAACAGGAATTGAGCAAATTTGCAGGAAAGCCCAATCAGTCTTCTTTCAGCATTGGCAGTATAAAAACAAAATCGGGGAGTGCGGCAAAATGCCGCCTACCTATTTTTGTTTATACAGAATGCGCGTTTTTCAGGGGAATGGGGGGCGTGAGCAAGTAAGAAAATGTGTAGCTCAGCATGTGACGTAAACAGTGACGTGGGAGGGAAGCTGTGGCTGGTCAGTCCTTCGGCAATT
>NC_065517.1:29948719-29951724 GCF_006386435.1 Epinephelus moara | reverse complement strand
TTTATCCACCGCCAGTGGGTCACACCTGCGGCGTCATCAACAGCTCCTCCCACAAGTCATCAACAGCCCCTCCTGTTGTGGAAGGCCGCCTTGGTCTTTTTAAACTAAAAGGGTTCCGCCAATATGTCTACCCTACGAGGCGGAAAATTGGGCACCTCGGATCAACTCGCCAATCCGGCTCTGTGTGTCTAAATGCTTGTAGCTTACCGGTAATACAGCCCAACATTCGCTGCTTGTAGCTTACCGGTAATACAGCCCAACATTCGCTGAAAATCTGGCAGTGTAAAAGGGGTTATTGTCAGCCCTATGAGTCTGGTGACCTGTCCAATGAATGAATGAATGTTAAGTAACTAAAATCCAGCATTGTCCAAAGGTCTCATGCCAACATCATGTTGACATAGAATAACAACATTTATTCTTAGGGTATAGAGACCTAAACCTGTTAACGTCCACACAACACAAATATCCTACGTCATTAGACATTTCAATTGTCAACCCAATTTTCACTCCAACCAAAATTTAACATCTGTCCACCATAAGAGTCCAGCATCTCTGACTTGATTTTGACCTCCGGTGCCAGAAGGTAGATGGAGTGACATCTCCAAACGGTCGTGTTCTGAGCAACAAAACTGAGTATTTTTAGCCACAACACGATGTTTTCCTAACCCCCAAAAAACCTCCCCTGATTTAAAAAGTTTGGGATTGATTGTCATTTTTCAAAACCCATAGAATAGAATATCTCTGTCATGTCTCATTTCATCGTCAGAGTCTGGGTCACGTTCGTCACTGCTCAGTGACGAAGGATGTTCCTACTCTAATGGCAGCTGACATAGAATTCACGTTCCCATGCCGTCCCCTTATGGCCTGTACAAGACTCAGTAAACAGCAGCCCAACCACCTCACTGAATATGTTGCCATCGCTGTGACGAAAGGATCATCTGATGTGGTGACTGGGGAATAAATAGCCAGGGATCAGCTGCTTCATGAAGGCATGTGATGGCAGTCGGTGTTTACAGTGCTATCGTCCGGCCATCACTCTTCTCTCCATATCAACGTGGCCTTGGGTCTGTCACTACTCTGATTTCATGGCTGAAAGCCTCGCTTTACTTCTCACACACGAGTCCTTGACAGCCTCTTGGAGCAAAGTGTCAAGTGTCTTTTTGTCTTTGCTGCCCAGATGTTCTCAGCTGGGGTTAGACCTTACTTCAGCATACACTAAAAACACTTAAAGAAACTAAACTAGAATTGTGTCATCTCACAGTCAGCATTTCTCTCATGTTCCCTGGGAATGACACGTAAAGTAATTAATATGTCATAATGCGTCCGTGATTTTGTGAACGGATGCAATCGAAGTTTCCCTTGATGATAACCTGGTTTTGTTTTTATCAGAAGTGTGTCAGTTTACAGATTAACTTGTTTTCCTCCCTGGTGATGACGGGCGTGGGGGTGTGCAACTATCCACCACTCACACATCAGCTCAGATCTCGAGCCCGCCCAATTCTCACTCAGAGACGTCGTCAGCCTCTTTGGCCCTCCTCTGTCTACGGCAAACAAACCCTCAAAGTCAAACAGACCGTGTGTACACATCATATCTTTCCCTTGATAATCATAAAAAGGATTTAGTTACATCCAAACCAAAGAGGCTGCGGAGTTTCACCACTCCCTGTCCCTGAAAGGTTACAAAACCCTGCGGTGCATCCACGGGGGTTTGGTGTTGAGTGTCTTTGCAAACAATATAATTCGCCAATCATTGAAAGTGTTTGATGCATCAGATTCGTCCCTTTGTTGTTCTTCATGTGGAGACCAACCATGTTTAAATCACTCATTGACTTGTGCCAATGTTTGTTCAGGCCTTTTATAACTGCAGTATGGACACGTGACGTAATTTGGTCCTACTTGTTGATGTTGTCCTGCTGCTTTTGAGGTCACTTTTGCTTCTCTATGGAGACATTTTGCTTCACAATAATACTTGAAGAATTACTGCAGTTCTTTAACACGGTTTAGAGATTTTTTAGTTGGGGCCACTGAAAATCTTAAAACCAGTTTTAATAGGGCAGCCATAGCCCCCTGTCCCCCACTTTGGGGCATCACTGAGTGGTTATATTACAGAACTTAAAAAGTTAAATAAGTGCTTTAAAGTCTGTTTAAACCCTGTTGACTGATCGAGGCATCAGCCATTTCAGGATTGAACTATGCGGCCAAATGTTCAAACCCTTCGTAAGTGCTAATATTGTAGGTAACTGGACTTGCTTGCGTTTCTTGAAGACGTTTCACCTCTCATCCAAGAAGCTTCTTCAGACTTGGATGAGAGGCGAAACGTCTTCAAGAAACGCAAGCAAGTCCAGTTGCCTACGATATTAGCACTTACGATTACCATAACCTGGATGACTGAGAATCTTCATCGACAAGTTCAAACCCTTACAGGTTTTATTTAAATTCAAAATTGATTATCTTTGGAGACTTTAGGTCTCCAAAGATAATCATTATGTGTAAAATGATGCATATCACAACATCTAGTGTGTTGCCATTTGATGAAATTGAGCAACCATAAAAACATTAGAGTCAGTGACGATTTGGAACAAGATGATTTATCTATAACCTTAAAGCTGTTCAGGGTGAAAAGAGCAAACTGTATGTTAGGGGGTTAGGGCAATTAGGATTTCAGTTTTACTCACAGATATGTTTTGATTGAAATGTTGTGTATGCTTAACGCAAATAGCTAATCAGCCAATCACATGGCAGCAACTCCATGCATTTAGGCAAGTAGACATGGTCAAGACAACCATAAGTTCAAACCAAGGGAAGATTTTCATGCACAACGATCTCTAGGGTTTACAGAGGATGGTCCGAACAAGAGAAAATATCCACTGGTTACAACCGTTACAACCAAGGTCTGCAGAAGACCACACCAGGAGCCACTCCTGTCAGCTAACAACAGGAAACTGAGGCTACAGTTCACACAGGCTCACCAAAACTGGACAATAGAAGATTGGAAAAACGTTGCC